>NW_023416488.1:0-71402 GCF_012460135.2 Molothrus ater | reverse complement strand
TAATTTTGTTTCATTAAACACTCTAATTCTGGCTGTGGATTCCTGGAAGAACTCTTAACACTTGTCATCTCTCTCTCTGACTTAAAAAGCATTTCTGATGTTACCATATCAACTTTTTGCATCTTCTAAGACCAGGACAGTTCATTATTTTAGGACATAAATTTGAGTAATATCACAGTGCCATGTTTTACTTTACAGTACTTAACTCTTTACCTTCATGCTTCCAAAATACTTTCAGTACAAAGTAAGATGCTGATAAAGCTATAGTTAAGTGATATGCTATTAAATTGCAAAGCTCCATGACTGCTTCTCAATTCATCATTTTGTATTATTGGTGTAATATGCTTAAAGCAGTAGACAGAAGTAACAAAAAGTAGTAACAAAAAAGCTAATGGTAGTACCATCATCTTCTTGAATATGTTCATGGCTTACCAGGTGGTAAATCATGTTTTCATCCATTCCAGGAGTCTAAAATATCAGCTGATTTCTAAAGATCTTGGGTGGACTGTTTTTTGAGCAGTCAGTATTATAGCAGAGACAGTTGTGCATAGTTTTCTAAGCTGTGACCTACTTTTTACACTGATGGGTAAACGATAGCTTTACATAGACACTGGAGGAGTAACCTTACATAGGTACAACACCAGAAGTCTTGTGCACAGAAGTCATTAATGTTAGATTCTCCAAAGTGGACTAAATGTCAGTACAGTGAGCAGTTCTTCTGTTGTGGCACTTCATTCACAAGTATATATTTGCCATACTGGCATCTAAACATAGGGGTATTTGTTCATTAAAATTCAACCAGTTAAAAGTAAAATGTAGTGGTGACAAGGACCACAGTTACCAGTCTCTTTATTTTAAATGTGGTAAATATTCATTGTAAGTTCTATAGAAACCTTGTGGTGTGGGTTTGGTTTTAGTTGTTGGGGTTTTTTTGTCTGTTTTTTGCCTGAGAAGCACATTCCCTAAGCTTCATAAAACTGTGAACTTGAGAACTGATGTCTGTCAGAGGCAACACTGTGTGCTCATCTACTGGAAAGTTTGCACAGAAAAATCAGAGAGCAACATTTTTCAGCTGTTTTCCCAAAAAAGTATATTAAGCAAAAAATATTTATTTTGCTTCCCTCTTGTATTTGTTGGTGTTTGTAGCATTGGTTTCTCTTCTGGCTACCTGTGTGTAGCAGTGCAGTGTACATTTTGTTCTGTGGTGTTGAGTGCATGATGTTAGTCAGCAAGGGAGATTTGGCACAACACTGATGAGAAGCCATAGCTCTGGCACTTTGGCCCCAGATGGAAGCATCCCATACCTTGGACTGCAGCATGGGATGGTTCACTTGAATCAATCAAGTAACTCTGAACTGGGGTTATCTCTTAAGAGAGAGACAGAGTTTAGGCAACTTAATCTAGCAAAGGGAAGTGTCAGTGTTAACTAGAAATGCTCTGCCTGCAGTTTTGTCTTGGAGTTGGATGCTTTTCATGATCTGTAGTGTTTTTCTGTTCTCAAAGCCTAGAAGTCAGAAGGTGTATGTGGGCTTTCTTCATGACAAGTGGGAATGTATGGGAGGTAAATTATTCTTCTGTCAAGGTGTTTACTAAGGAGAAAGAGCAGGCACACAAGCAGTTGGAGTGGAGTAACAGATGTGCTGCAAGTTTCATCCTGACATACCTTGAGATAATTGATTCTAATCTCCCCATACCCTGTGATACCATTGCCTTCAGTCAGCATGCACTGAACCTCACTGAGTAGTTCTAATTTCTATTATTAGCATTGTAATATGAAACTCAGTCACGTGCCCACTATGGGACTTTGTGTTCCTTCTCTTTCTTCTTTTCATACCCTGACATTCATGAAATGCTACAAAATCAGATACTATAGAAAACATTGTCTAATAGCTTGCTTTATAAAGCTTTTTTTTGGTCTCAATTTTTCTTCCTATTGTCCAGCTGCATTCACAATCTTGAAGAGCCTTCTCGCTGCAGAGAACACTGATACTTCGTACATAATTTGGTTGCTTGAGTTGTGCTGAAATCTGGTCCATGCTGAAGTCTAGTCATGCCTGTCTGCTAGATTTTGGTTTAGATTTCCAAACATTACACATGACTAATGGTAACAAAGGGCTCCCGTCTTCTGGGTCAAGAGGACTCAAGAGAGACTTGAAAACCTTGTAGGTTCTTGGTGCACTGCTGAACTGTTGTTCACCTGGTGAGTCTCACATGCTGTTGGCTTACAAGTTAGAGATGTCCCAAAATATGGGCTCTGGACATACATTTGGAATACAGATTATCTATCTGGTACTCCTCAGGAAGATGCGAGGTATTTTTTAATCACTTTCCAGAAAAAGGTTGAAAAAGATACAAGCAGAACTGTATCTGCCTCTTCACCAGTCTTAGAGTTCCTCTGGCTTTTTCTGTCACACTTCTGTGGTTGGAGAGCCTTCTTGTCTCACATTATCTTACTATCCCTTCTCAGCATCTGTCTCCATCCAATAACAATACTTCTCCTTTTAAGAAATGCAGTTCTTCTGTCAAAGAACTGTCGCCACTGATTTAACAGGAGAGCATATCACTGTATAAGGGATGTGGTGGCTCTCTGCAGGCTCTAGGTCTCTAAGTCTGAACCAGCACATTATCCTAATGGCCTCTATTTGAAATGAAAATCATTAGGAGTGGTCTTGTCTGATGTATCTCTCTGACTAAGTTCCCTCTGTTAAACTTTTCTCTTCAATATGAAGATTACAGAACATTAGACAGGTAATGCCGTTTTACAAATAAAACAGAAATCCCAGAAGCAGTGAAGCATGTGCATGCTATGAGCATATGTTATTCTGTCATATTGGCTGTAATTTCATCAGTTCCCTCTCTTGGCAAGTTTAGGTTTGAGACAAGCACAGCAATATATGTTAGGGGGGGAGAGAGTGTCCTAAGCTTTGAATTATGACTAAAAACACTTCTGAGGAAACTGTGGTTTTAGAGTTTGGAGCTGAGAGCAACTCTTCAAGATAAGTGATCTCAATCCCTTTTTTGGCAGGAGGAGTATTAGGCTTTCTAAAAGGTGTTTTGCCAAAAATTAAATTGTTCTTTTCCCTGCATCACAAAGTTGAAATACAGCCAAGCTAATAAGTTGCATGCTTGTTTGTATTGACCAATTCAGTGAGTATGTTTCAAGAGGCAAGGTAGTGCCAATCCTTATCACAGCCACCTATTCTATCATCTTTGTCAACAGCCAGCTTTTATCTTACTAATTCAAGCTGGTGGCTAGTGCACTCTGAAATTGGTTAGGTAATTACTCTCAATCAATACTGTGTTACTAAGGTAGTAACTTACCAGCCATAGGTTCAGTCACTAGTTTTGTTTTTGGAACTCTCCCACTAATGTTAATTGGTATGCTCATAGAAATTCATAAGAATTGAAGCAAAAGTCAGTCTTCAAACCTGTACATGTGTGTTAGTGAGAGGTAGAGTTTTACAAGGAGTTCAAGAGGTTTTAAATAATTCAAGGTGAAAATAGAATCAGTGTGTTTTTAAGTTCTCTGCAAGCAGAAGAAAACTGGGTGTACAGAAAGTGATTCCAACTCTTTGTTCTTCTATTGCAATGTAATATAAAACTAATTGTGTACTCTTTCTTTCAGTTCACATAAGTGTTCAAAGAAGATAAAATATTTAATTTATGATGTTAAGGTGGACAGTACAAAATATGCTTCACTTTAATATTTTCTGAAGAAGAAGTAACGCTAAAATTTGTGTGAAATCATAAAATGCTTCAGCCTTTGTAGCTGGCAAATACAGTTGCAGTGTTTTGGAGGTAGCTGTAATTTTGGTGATTCTGACAGGTGCCAGTAGTGCTAACCAAGGCTTGTGCCTCAACAATATGGTTTAAAGGTCAAATTAAATGTGCATATGCACAAAGTAAAGCTACCTTTTAAGTTTTTGTGTAGCAAGATGCAAAAAGCCTCTCTTCAAGTAATTTATTATTTATTCTGATCCAGACTTTTTTCTTCTTTTAGCCTGAGCAAGACTTCAAAAAGTAGTTCTAGAGAAGGAGCAGCTGAAATCAACAGTGAAGTATTTCACTACTAAGTCAAATGCTGTTTTATTTGCACTTTGAAGTATGAAAGTAGTTATGATTTGACATCTTGTTCATTGGTTTCCTGCTATCCTCTCCCTCCACCCCCAGAGAGATTTTAATCTGGTGTGTGCAGTGTTATGGAAAGCCAGCAGTTCATAACACCAAGCTGTGATGAGTAACCATGGCTATTTCCCTAGCAAGTTATGTGATACAGTTACGCTCTCTGGAATGACGCATGTTATGAATCAAAGCTGGGAGCCTGAACTGTGACTTGTACACATGTGGGATTTCCTACTGTAGTGCTGTTCTTCACAGCCTGCAGTTCTGTGACTGTGGATCCTCTTGTTCAACATGGGGTGTTCCCCAGGGATTGGCCCAAGTATGCAGAGGTCTGATCCCGGCAGTTTCACTCACTTTTGGTGTTTTTTTCTTTTATACTGAAGGTTTTTATCCCATGTATGTACAGTAGTATTCTGTTTCTACATCTGTGTCAGTCTAAATGCTTTTCATAATTTTTGTGATTTGGGTTTTTTTTTGCATATTCTTACATAGATGGGGAGGGACTGTGCTTCTGGAACTATAATGGTGTGGATAGAGGCACAGCTTTTGATTGAGGCAGATGTGAATGTGTACCTGGAGTTAAGGACATGCAAGTATTTTTTTTTTTTTTTGCCATGGTTTCAATGCTAGTGGTTTGGAAGAAGGTGTCTTCTTGACTGTGTTGCTGATATTCTAACTAGCACATTAAGAGCCTGTAGTTATAGCAGATTGTACTTTGGTCAAGTTGAAGATCAGCTAGCACATGGTAAAGTACAGCTTGCCTTATCTTCACATTGTTCTTTCAGAATATGTGAGTTCATGTTTACTGTAGGAAAGAAAGGCATCTTTGAACAACCTAGTGAGCACAAGCTGTCCTTATTGGGTTTCAGAGGTTGTTGTAGGATTAGATCATTTCTAGTTTTTGCATATGCTTCTAGCCATATCTATATCTATATCTATATCTATATCTATATCTATATCTATATATCTGTATATCAGTAAAGATTTATTAAAGCACTTTGGAAACATGTTTAAAAACATTTGTCTAACATCCTGGCCAACTGGGTGCATTAAATTCATAGTTATGATATAGTTCAAGCTTCTATGATGTCCTTGGCTTCTTATTTTTGTGTTCAGTGTGTCAGTGGATTGTGTTGATTATCAAAAGACTTTAAAGAGATAAAATTATTGCACTCTGATAGTTTCTACTTTCACATAGAATTGCCTGGACTACTGCTATTTGATTAAGGTTTACACCCTTTCATATGCCTAACTCAATTTTAAGTCTTGATTCTCTCCATTTGTGAATCAGTGCAGTTGTTTATTAGAACAATCCTTCTATTAATAATAGTGTAAACTAAACCTGGTTGCCATTTTAGTATCTGTTCTGCCCATTGCCACTTCCATCTATGACATTCTCAGATGCCTAAAAAAGATGTCACAATTTTCACTTGATGGAAACTCATTGGTGAGCTTGACTTTGGGTAGAGCATAAGCCACTCTAAAAATTGTCTTTTGCATTATTCTATTAATAATTAGTTTGAAAAGAGATCATGTCTTTTGATAATATTTTTACAGAAATACCTTATTGTTTTAATGATCATAAACCTATCTTCACAGCATGATTTTGTAAATATAGTTTATTTAGTATGATGCCAGAAAATTTAATAAGTGGAGGAAATTTTTGTGAGACCACACCATTCAGGGAGCACTAGAAATCAAGAAACCAATAATCTCTGACATATTTTAGAACTCCCCAGAATACTCTTGTAGTAAAGCAGCTGTCCTAATAGTAGCTTTCTATTCATTAGGTTCAATTTTTTTAAAGTTTATTCTCCAGCTTTGGTTAATGTGCTTCCTGTTCATATTGTAAATGCACATCTGGAGAAAAAGTACCTATCTTAAGGAAGCTGGTGATTTGGCACTTGGCAGCTGATAAGGCTCCAGGATTAAGGGAAGCACAGTGGCTCTTGGTAACTAGGAAGTGATTCAGTGTTTGATAGCGGGAAAAGCTGTGGGTTGTGTGTTTTGTGGTTTTTGGAGTTTTTTTGTCTTATACCTTTTTTGAACAGATAGTGCTTTACTATTTTTCAGATAAATATTTAATCTTTCAATTCATTCATGTGATACTTGGTGCCTTTGACTAGAGGTACCAAATAACTGATGTATCATGTTAAGTGTCCTGTTACTGTTCAATTACAGAGCCTGAACTGGCCAACAGCAGTCTGCATATATCAGGTAGTATCTCCCTGGAATGAATTGGGAACATCATACTTTTGTTGGAGCAGATTGCATAGGGTTGCAGCCTCACAGTTATTTCTCCTTGTCACTATGAGCAGAAGAATTACACAGTTGTTTAAAATTACGCAGTTGCTTAAAATCAGTGCTAAACTGGTAAACTGTTTATTATATGTTAGTATTATATTGGCTTTAGATCCTGATATTGGCTTTAGATCCTGAGAGAGCAGTGCATTTGATTTTACTGTGAGTGTCGTTCATCTAACTATACTTGATTTCTAACTAAATTTATGTGACTTGCAAGCCATCAGAGGTCTTGTGGTATTCAAACAGTAATGCAGTGGAATATGATGTTGGGCATATTCAGAATTAGGAAAATTTTCTTCACCAAGTGAATTAGCAAGCTTTGGAACAGGCTGTCCAGTGAAGTGGTGGAGTCACCATCCCTGGGGATATTTAAAAGGCATGTAGATGTGGCACTTAGGGAAATGGATTAGTGGTGTCAGTGCTAGACTAATGGCTGGACTTGATGATCCTAGAGATCTTTTCCAGCCTAAATGATTGTATGATTCTGGTGAAGGTAATGGATCACTGAAATAATTTCTTCTTATTTGCGTTGACTTCTTGATTCTGAAAACACAATATAAATAATGTTTCTTCAAAACAACCCTCCCTCTTCTTAGAGCAAAAGGATTGCAGAGGAGTTGTGATTGTTTTATACAGGAAACCGCCTTTTCTCATGATATGTTACCTATTTTCTTTGGCTTATAAAGGAGGACTCTAACCCTTTATTAAAAGAAGTTTTGAAGGATAATTTGCTCTGAAAATACAATTTTCAGAGATTAATTAATGTGGTCTTAAAAGCAAGCCTCTAGAATTTGTTGTGTTGGGGTCTAAAGTTAGCTCTGTCACCAAGTGAGCATTCTCAGGAGCGAGTGATTTTGTTACTATTGTCAGTTACAGCCTCTGTTACTTGTTAACCAGTGCGTGCTACATTGGACTGACTCGGAGTAGTGTCGTGTTGCGTACTATGGTCATCCGTATTTGGTTTTGCTTTTTCTTTTTTCCCGATTATCCAGGAAGTAAATCTTTCCCAGTATAAAACAAGTGGCTTAAAATTTCTCTTTTGGGTGTCAAAGTAAGCTGCCAAAGACAATTACAAGCTATGTTAACTGAGTATGAAGGAAATTAATCTTCATGTTGCTTAGTCTCCCAGGTGTCCAGCACTGTGTCTTTATTATCACCTCATTTACCAAAGGCAAAAAGTAGATTTTTTGGCCTATGTTTGTCCCTCTGCCTTCTGTCCCCCAAACCTTTATGAACACATTAATGTAACCAACAAACATGGTCTGTCTCCTCCATTGCTTATCATCATAGAATTATTGAATGGTTTAGGTTGGAAGGGACCTTAAAGGTCATCAAGTTCCAACCTCTGTGTTGTGTGCAGGGACATCTTCCACTGGAACAGGTTGCTCAAATCCCCATCCAACCTAGCCTTGACCCCCACAGGAAAGAATTTTGTCCCAATACCTAATCTGAATCTACTCTCTCCTTGTTTGAAGGCATTTCCCCTTGTCTCGTCGCTATGTTCATGTAAAATGAACATAGTCTAGTCCCCTTTGGGGACTAGAAGGCTTTGTTTATTTAATTAAGTAAAATTACTTCTAAGGTCAAGATACTATGCTTATTCTTACAGTTTTTTTTTACAAAAGTAGATAGGAGTCCTAATGTTGTAGAAGCTGTGAAGAAAGTGTTGCTGTAGGTGTCACCTCAGTTGTGTAGATGGTCACAGCACTGCAGGAGTCCTGTGTCTTATCAGTGGTCCTCAGCTGCCACGTGCCAGCACCCAGAGCTGTGAAATGGCCTCTCTTGCTTAGAGACTGCTCACAGCATTCTTTGGAGCACATTTGCTTTTCTTTTCTGGCAATGTGGAGAAAAACTGGCTTTACAACCATCTGCATGTTATAAGGCAAAGTTGAACTTTTAACAGGGGTAATAAAAAAGCCTGTTTTACTGGATTGATTCGAGGCAACTTCAAGGCAATCAGCAAATGTGCCTCTTGCCAGCAGATAAGGTTAGACAGCATGAGGAGCCTGGCTTTATTAATGTCCTTTTCCATTCATAGGGATCCCTTTTGGCAGTTGATGTGTGACAAGTAAATGAGGTACGGGTTTGTGTTTCTTTATGTACTTAACTCTGATGTGCTGTCAGGTGACCTCAAGCAACATTGGGTCAAATAAACACTCCACGTCTGAGTTTTGCTGTTTAAAAAGCATGCTGGTTGTCCATCCCTGCACCTGTAATGCTCGATCATCTTGGTTTCAACACATTTTACATATATAATGTCTTACAGACCTCAAGCTGTGAACTACATCAAGAGCTTACTGCCTGCCCTAGGGCTGTGAAAGGCTCTGCAGATGTCTGTATTGCTCTGCCCACAGGGCAGAGAGTGAGCAGCTGCTTATGTTCACTCACTACCTACACTGGTGCTCTCTGCATCCTCTGTCTGACAGCTGGGCAAGACTGGCAGTATGGAGGAATGTGTGGGACTCACAAAGGCCTGGGATCTGGGAGAAAAGGGGAAGGGCTCAGGCTTGGAGAGTTGGCACCTTGGAACTCTAAGAGATGAGAGTAGTAGTAGGTGCATGCTCAAAGGCATCTGGGAATGCTTATGTTACTCTCTTAGGATAGTGGATGGTGCCAGAGGTACTCACCAAAAGGGATCACCAATATTTTACCAAGTTATTGAATAATGAATATGGGACTTGACCAGTTACATCTATTATAAACCTATAGTTACTTGAAATAAATATTCTGCAGACATTAAATTCTAGTATTCTGCTTTTATTTGCAGTGTGCTTATATTTACTGTTTTCTTCATTTTTGGTGTTTTTTTTTTTTTTTTTTTTTTTAATTAGATGCCTGTATATAAGAGGAAAAAATATTTGCTTTGAGAACTATATAACTCTGGGAATAGATTACATAGAGAAATATTGAAATCTTCCTTGCTGGAAGTATTCAAGGTTTGACCTAATGGGACCTTGGAAAATCTATTTTAAAGCCCTACTTTCAAGAACAGTTAGATCAGATGATCTCCAGAGGTCCCTTTCAACCTAGATTTTTCTATGATTCTGTGATCTAGGTCATGTATAGCCATGTATTTCTAAAACATTTGTGGTAGTATAATGGAAATTACATTAATCTTGTTAAAATAAAGGACATTTTTTCTGTTGAAAATAAATGTGAGAAATCAGTCTGCCAATGCAATACCATTGCCAGTATACAATGATAAACTTACCAAAAGAATTTACATTGTTGTTCTATATTACAGAAATAGCTATGATGCTGATACTCAGTTGTTTTTACTTATATGAGAGCAGAAAGAGCTCTTAGTGAGGTTGCATCCTGTAAGGAGTTTGCTTGACGCACACCATGCTGCTTGAGTAGTGTTAAACAACCTAGTTTCAAACGTAATCAGAAACCATTTGACTATTAATAGCAAATAGCTTCCATCCCCCTTTATTATTGGTTATATGTAAATGATGAATGCCTGAATGAGGTTTTATGGCATGTTGTCTATGTGTATATATATGAAAATAACATATATATTGATATGTTTGTTGCAGAACAAATTGAACAGGTTAAGACAAGCTTATAAATGGTGGAGCTATATTTGTTTCAAAACACTTTGAAGTAAACATATCCTGTTTGTAGTTGGTTTCTGGGCATTTTTGTTGGTGGATTTTTTTTTAAATTTGTCTGTCTGTTTTCCAAATTGGCCAGCTGTAGTGGTTGGCCTTTTTGGTGTAAGTCTTTTTGTTTTGTCCTGGCCATTCCTTGTAGAAATTGTTACAAAGTCAATGTAATCTATTGGCATTCCCTGTATGACATTTCAAATTAGCCTTTCAAATTTTGCCAAGGTAATTCTGCTGTCTGCTGGTTCAGGAAATAGTCCTGAGGTCTGTGGAGATTTCTGTGCATATATTATGTAAAATTTGTACAGGAGATGTAAAAGTTTAGACCTGGCTTTCAGAGTGGAACTTAAAATTCTCTTACTGGAGATAGCAAAATCCTGTAAGCTACTTCATGGGAAAGTATATTTAAATATTCAAAACCTTTTATGTTAACCTGTGACTGATTTGCATGTAAAATTAGGTGCAGGGACTACTTGGTTTAGTTATGATTTGGCTTGAGTATATTTAGTAAGTTTTAAATGCTGTTTCCAGTGCTTAACTTTGCAATAGAAGAGGAGTACATATATACAGATATACTTTACAAGCCTGTTTTATAATGACTCATCAGGTTCTTTTTTGACTTTTTTATTTCTTTTCATTATCTAGTAAAATTATTTCAAGCCGGGAGAAAAACAGTTACAAGGTCAGCATTTCTCAAAATGAAAACTTTGTTGTTTTTTTTTTACCTGGTGTTGCTAATGATTTATTCTTTTCTTTGTTGCTTGTTTAAATTATTTGATATCTTTACTTTCTTTGCATTTAGATCAGCCCTACTTTTTTTTGTTTTCCTGGCGCCTAACCACTTTAGGACCTGCTCTTGAAGTGGGCAGAAAGGTGTTTGCATTGCGCTTGCCTTCCAGAAGAGATGTTTGATGTAGAAGTTTCTTATTCTTCCACAACTCCTTAGCATAATTGCAGCCATCACAGACCGTGTTCAAATAGCGCTGCTCCAGGCTCTGGTGTGCTGTCACCTTTCTCTGGATAGCTAGATTTATAATTAACTACTGTTTGCACAATTAAAAATATTATAATTTAGGTGACAGGGGAGGGAAGGGGGGAGAAATCTTCAAACGGATTAGTCCTAGAACAGAGGAGCTGGTGGTTTTGAACGCCTGCTGTCAGCATGAGCAGGCGTTCAAAAGCCGGGGCAGGGGCTTTCCTTGGAGTTTGTTCGGGGCGAGAGCAGGCGCTGCGTTAGCTCGGCTCGCAGGTGCTCTGGCACAGCCCCATCTCCGGGCGGGCTGCGGGAGCCTCCTGCCCGGCCCTGGTTAATGAGTAGCTTGGACCTCTGTGTTCCCAGCGCGGGGCGGCTTGACGGTGCCACTGCGGCAGGGTGTGCTGGGCTGGGGACCTGCAGCCGTGCTTTTGGGGGTGGCAGTGGCCAGCACAGCCAGGCTTCTCTTCCAAGCTCAGTTTCAAGCCTCTTTTGGAGGTTTGCACAGCTGAAAACCAGAGGAAAGTAGCCATCTAAATCTGCATTTTTGAATTTTTAAATCCTTTCTTTACTGCATTTCTAATGGCAGTTGTATTACTAAATTTTGTAGGTTTGATAACACTTTGTAGTAGCTGAATTTCTAAATTTAGGTGAAAAGTTCTACAGCCTCCTAAGGATTTCATTTTACTTCAACTACATTGATATTCTACTGTTTTTGCTCTCCAAGTGTTTGATTAATTGATCAAAATAGTTTTGGGTTTTTTTCTGAAGCAAATTACAGTATGGTTCCTCTAATTCCACCTACATGAGTAAGAATGCACATTTCTTTTTTACAAGCTTAGTACACTACATTTTGTACATCTTTGATAATGTTGCCAGTTTTTCCCTTCGTGACTTAATATTGGTCATTGAGCAAAAGGTTCTTAGAGATAAGAAGGTGATAGTTTGCTAAACTGTTGCATACTGAAAGCTTGAGGTAGAAGAAAGTAATTAGCGTGGTCTATGATGATGGTTATAGTAATACCACCAGAAAGAGTTGTCATCCTTGTTCTTCTGAGGTTTTCATTTCCCTCTCCTTCTGGAGATATTGATAAGGTGGACCTGAGGAGTTGATTCTGAAGCATTAAATGTGAATGATGGCAAAATATTTTATACTGTGGCAGATCAAATCTTTATCTGTAAAACAAGATGTTAAGACCTGTATTTAAGTGTAGTAGTGCATGTCTGTCGCAGAAGTTAAGGTGTGTATGTGGTTACTGTTATCTGTCTGTACATGAATAATTTGAGTCATGTTGGAGAAAAGGTGACAAATTCAGTAGTAAGAAAATGTCAGATAGTTGAATGAGATGCATCTGATTTCTCACCCAACTGTGCAGATAACATTGCTTGAGACTGGCTGGGACTAAAAAGAGGTGCTTTCAAGGAAGCACTTCAGACTCAGCATGAAATCATGCTAACATTTATGAAGGGAAACCCACAAAAGATACTGAAACTTCAATAGACATTTTAAAAACCAAGCAACCATGACCTCCCAAAAATGCCCCAAACACCATATTTTATTTCACAATAATCAATAGTTTAACCTCTCTCCTTTTTTTTTTTTTTTTTTTTTTTTTTTTTTTAAAGGGTAGTAGTAGGAATTTGTACAAATCCTTAATACTTTTTTTGGGTTTTTTTGCCTGGCACTGATCTAGTTCTTCAGGAGCAAACTTCATTCATTTTTTTAAAGATGCCAGGTAATTCCCCTTCACTATCTTATCTAATTTCTTCTTCCAACCTCTACATGGTTGTCATACCCGTGTTACCATTTGCTTTGTTCCATCCCATTATGCTTTTATTCATCCAGCACTTGCTTTTATGTCTGGTCTTCTGCTTATTCTACTTGAAACCCCCTATATTCTTCAGAGCCTGTGCTCATTCCTATTCAATTAGTCTTATCAGTCCTGATTTATTTTTATGTTTGAACTCATCTGATATAATGCTTTTGAAATTTATGGAAAGGGGAGCTCTTTCTTCATGAATATGATAAGAAATAAACCAGGAGGCATTCCCTTCTTGATTTTTCCTCAAGGTTTTGAAGTGCTTCCCAGCCAGAGCTCTTCTGAGGTCTATCTCTTAGACCTCCCTTCCAAACATGCTGCTGCAATTCACTTTGGCTACTTTGTGTTTGCTGGTTCAGGGGAGGCAGCCAGCTTGTCATTGCATTCAGTCCCCAGCAAAACTGTCCTACCAATTATTCTTTCTAGTCTTGCAAATTGCCTTTACTTTGATAGAATTTCTGTTCTTGTCATATTGCTTCAAGAGGGGGGCTCTATGCTGCTGCATGATTTTAACCTGGTTGAAAGTTACATACCTTGCAAGTTTTGGCTAGATCTAGCAGTTAATTTGCAGTGCATGCTGAAGCTGAATCCCCACCCCATTTTTGCAAGGGACAAACTTGCTTTGGTGAAATACTAGGTTTTATTAATAGTAGGAAAGTGTATGTGGTGTAGGTCAGAATTTGTACTTTAATTCCAAAGATCATGTAGCCGTTGAGAGCATTCAGCATGAGTAAATATTGATGTCACATTCAGAAAGCTCTTGTGGGCAAGCAGACCACTTACTTGGTCATAACAAGGTACATTTTGCACTAGGAAAGCAATTAAGATTAAATAAACAAAGCTGAGTATTTTTATTTAGGTGTAATTTAGGGTAGGTAATCTGGAGTAGGGGTCATTACCTTTGTTACTGATTACAGCATAAGCTTAAATATTAGAGATCTATGTAAAGGTTTAGCTAATAGCTTTCAAAATCAAGTTGCTAATCTCCTTTATTCAGTTGCTAAGGTAAAATAAGCTTGATGACATTGAAGAACCCATTTCAAATTAATTTCTCCTTTAAAGCTTTCATGACGATCAGCTATTTCCAGGAAAAAAGGCTGGTTTGTCATTGATTTGCTGTACTGCTCATTTCTGGTCAATTGACTAGTCTTAAGCAAAACTAGAAATACAGTACTGTGCTTTCAAGTAGTCCTTGTTTTGATGCCTTTCCTTTAAAATGCACTTCTGGTGTATTGCTGGGTCATGAGAGAAACACAAAGGCAAAAAAGCATTAGTAGTTGTGGACTTCTGTCCTGGGTCTCATTCCAGCTGTTCTGTGATCATGGCTCTAACCTGATGAGATGCTGCAGCCAAACCCCTCTACCTCTCCCAGCCCTTCCACATTAGGTTTTGAGGAATTTGCCTGTGGGGAGGCATTGCCCATTACCTCTGCATTGTAAAAGTGCTGAGCAGTGAGGAAACTGGGAGAGATACCAGATCTCAGGACAGTAAGCAGAGCTTTCCTTTTTTTGCTCCTGTTTCCAGTATAAACCAGCAATGCTGGCCTAGTGCCTGCATTCCTCTGTAATCTGTTGCCACAGCATGCTAAGATTGTTTTGTGGGAAGAAGATAAATATTCTACCTGCCAGCCAGGAATACAAAAACTGAAATAGAAAGGCTTGGGGCATGTCAGATCTACTTGGCAAAATTTGTTGTGTTTGTTTGAAAATGCTTGGCATTGTCTTGTGCACTGAATGATTGGAAACTTAAAAATCAAACTAGCCTCTGAATGATAAACTCTGAAAAATAGCAGCAGTTGATACATATGGATGCATTCTCAAAAATGAGATGTTTTAATTCTGTAAATTATGTGATCTTGGCTCTGCATGGGAGTTTTAACAAGGTTGAAGAGACTTGCATTACTTCAGATGGCAACAGGAGGCTTTTTTATAAATGAGCATTTGCTGGACAGCTGTGTTAAAAATTAACAAAAAAGGACCTAAATGGCCTGAATTACTTGTGCCAGTGTTATATGTCAGTAGGAGAATTGGAGAAGAAACAAAAAAACACCAAAAAACCTAAAACAACCCCCCCCCCCCGTTTCCCAACAAAACCAAAGCAGTACCTCACCCAAGACAAGCAGTTCTTTACCAGACTCCTTTACAAAATCTCACTCTAATCCATTCAGTTTTACTCCCCCAAACTCCAGTTTGGATTGCATGGCTCATGTTCATTCTACTTTGGTGGCCTCATGGCAGAAGGTTTATCAGGTATTTGTCTAAAAGTTGCCCCAATATACTCACCCCAACCTGTGATGGTGGAGGAATGCTCTGCCTTCCCTGGTCTAGGGTGGTATCTGTGCTGCCAGGGACATGGCTGTCCAGCCTGAGCTTGGCACTAAACCTTGTTGAATCCTGACTGGGAGGTTGCTTTTTGGCTCTTTGGGGGCTGAAGTTATTAATGTGTTGAAAGGAAGAAAATGACCAAGAGATAGCTGGCACTGGGTTTGCAGTGGAGGGAAGACGCAGGAGCATCTATTTTAGGTGAATGCTTTTTGGAGCAGTGAGGTGCACCATGGTCACAGGGTGTGTGTTAATCTTGTAGGGTGGTCAAAATATTGTCTAACAGGGATGTAAAGATGTAAATGTTTAGATTTTGCTGGTTTGAAGCATACACTGTTTAAATACTTATGGAAAACCAGAAAGCACAAATTGTTTGCAAGCTGGGACGTGTTCTGTAGTATGTTTACTTTATTTTTTCTTCACTGTGTAGAGGGATTACTTTCTTCTTTTAAAGTAAGGATGTCCAAGCACATGCAGGAATTGGAAAAATGTCTATCCACATTGAATGGCACTGTTGCTTTTTTTTGTTTGCTTATTCTCTTTGTGCAGGAGGAGGAGGACTTGTGCAAAAGCTACAGAGCTGTAGTCAGTGCTACTGCAGGTCCTGGAGAACAATTTGATCTTATTGATATCTAGTATCTATTGATACTAGATATTTTGAAGTCTGTAAAACAACCTGAAAAGGGAAGAAAGAGGTGTGCTTTGGTAAGCTGAAAATCCAAGTATTTCTGTTAGTCATAAATGCAGGAGGAAGATGAGATGAAGAGAGGAAAGAATGGCAGTAAGCTGTTCATCTCTGGCGATTGTTTGCAAAATGCAGATGTTCCTAGATTGGCTTTCCACAGTGTGTGTATGCTTTTTCTTCTTGACTTACAAATCAAATATAATGGGTTGGGTTGGGTTGGGAGGGGCTCTAAAGATCACCTAGTTCCAGACCCCCTTCCATGAGCAGGAATATCTTCCACTAGACCATGTTGCTCAAAGCTCTATGCTGCCTGGTCTTGAACACTTCCAGGGGTGGGGCATCCACAGCTTCTGTGGGCAACCCATCCTAGTGTCTCACCATCCTCATAGTGAAGATTTTCTGCCTAATACCTAAACTGAATTTCTCCTCTTTTAGCCTAAGTCATTACCCCTTTTCCTATCACTATGCCCATATTAAAGGTTGTAAATTTTCTGGAGATGTTTGTCTCCCTTAGTCCCCTCACAGGGCAAGTAAATTTCTTACGTGAACATCTTCAGTTTTGTTTATCTGAATATGTAAAAACAAGTCATTATGATCAAAGTATCAGGAGGTGTTTAAATTTTATCATTTTGTTTAGGTTTTGATTCTAAGATGCAAGATTTCTGCAGCACATTTTCAAATGCTTTCCTAATAATCATGAGGTAGAACTTTGTGTAATTCCTTCAACTAGTTTTGTCAGACTTGAGGATCTCCTGAACTCATCATTTTGAACAGTGCTGGAGTATAAATTGCATTATAGAATTATAGTCTTTAAAAGAAATAGTTTTTTCTCTTCCTACAGCTTGAAGTTCCCCTTCATAACATAACTTTCAATTTCCAGATTGCTATTGTGTCCTTCCTTTTTCTTTTAAAGGAAGAATTGCTGTCATTTGATTATTCTACCATTTAATCTTTTTCAATAGTATTCTGCGCTTAACTGCAGATTGCTTGTGCTGTGTTCCAAATCCCTTTGGGGACATTTTGAAGCCATAGGTTTTATAACAGAAGTCTTCTGTCATGCTTAACAGAATATATTTCAAAAGCTTGCAGCAGAATGTGTATTATAAAGTATATGAAACAGGAATGTATAGAAAACAGTTTTGTGAAGTTTTAAGCTTTAAGTTCTAAAAGAAGTATCTGGGTTCAGAAAGATAATTCATAATAATTCTGAAGAATTTTTTGTTCATTGATACAATTTACAAGATAGGTTTTCTTCTGAGGTCCGAAATGTTTTCTTGCAAAACGTGTGAATTGGGTTTTTTTGTTGCCAGTGATAAGACTTTTTCTTCCCAAGCTTGAATGGTATACAGTCCTCTGTTGTGTTGAGAAGTAGATTGAGTATTGCCCACAGTGGAAAACACAGGGTAACAGTGGCACATCTTGATCTGCTACTTAACTGTGCCTGTGCATGAAGGAAACTTCAGTCATCTGTAATTTCAGGCTATTTCTCAATTTCAGGCTATTTCTTAACAATCCAGCACTGAATTTTGTGTGGAATTTCTGTTTTCTTTAAAAGCTGAGCTAGCTCTCCGTGGCATTAGTACTCTCACATCCATGATTAAGGTGTTTTCTTTCCTTCTTTCCCCTTTGGCAAAAAATGGCAGTCACCACTTCCAGCAGCATCTTTCTGAGCTGACAGATTTAAGGGCCATTCAGTCCTTCTGTAGAACAAGTTATTAAGTTTATCCACAGTCCATCTACCTATACCCCTGCTTTTTCAAAGTTTTCAAAAGTATGCTTTGGCAATTATTTCTGTCCTGGTCCATGTTCAATTTGAGGTGGAGGAAAGTGACCAGTTCACAAAATGTCAATAGTGCCAGCATCAGAAATAGTATGTGAACATTTAGATTCACTGCTTTATGTTGAGGCTATACTCTGTTCTGCCTAGAATCTGCTGTTTACCTGCTCCTTAAAAAACAGCTAAAATTTCTTTTGCTTTGTGAGGTACAATGGCATGAGTCCTGTTGGAAAGACTGAAGTCTTTGATAACTGTAGCTTTGACATGCAAACGTACTGTGTTAATTGGAGGCAAAAATTGTAAAAGGTCTCTTTTATTTGTCTGGTTAATATGTACAGGAAAAAAATTACTCTAGGCATCTATTTAAGATATGAGGAGAGGATTGTTTAAGAAAGCTGGTGTTTGGAGTTTTTTTAAACATGCCTGTTCTCATAAAAGGCATTTTCTGCACTTTGTGATTTTCTTTTTTTTTTTCTTTTTTTTTTTTTTTTTTGGTAGGCCATCATCATGCTGTATTGGCAAATTAAATATTTCAGTGTAGATCAGTAGTCTTTTAATTCTTAGGTGGAGGACAACAGTTCAAAGTTGTTATCAGAAAAGAGCGTGTCTCACATAGGGAACATTATATGGAGACTTGATACTTTTCTGACACTCTCAGCAACATTCTCAAAAGTGAAAATTGTATGTATTTATTTATGTTACCCTATAGGGGATAGAGATTTATATTAACCTGTAAGCATAGTGGGTAGTGTGAGATTTGTGTGAATAATCCCAGTTTAACTTTAGAGTGTTTTTAAAACCAGAAGTAGAACAGAAAGTTTCTCGACTGTTTGATTAGTATCATACTATGGATATAGTAAAAAATTAGAATTTCCCTCTAAAAGCATGTTTTGGAAATATATTTTAATACTTAAAGCTTTGGTTATTTTTCTACATTTCATCCTGAGTCTGTCATGCAGATGATTATAATTCTTCTTAAATATAACAGCTTTACTTGGCAGGAGAATTGACATGATGGTTCTTGTTTCGTGTTATGTGTCATACAAAGGTTTCATGACACACGGCTTATTGCCAATGGAATGATGTATTTTTTGTATTTCAGCTTTGGTGTGATGATTAATTTGGTAACTAAGATTTCAGAATATTTTTTTGCTTGTCTTTATAAATTTCAGTGGTGAATGCTTATTTACTTGGTTTTGAAAATTTGAAGGTGTAAATTACTTATTCTATATAAACTCATATATTTTTGGGAAATGTTGATAGCTGGGCACTGCAGTGCTCAGCTTTCACTTTGACTCAGTGTTCACTTCCACTCTTCAGTGTTGTTAGTGTAAGGCACTACCAAGCTGGGGAAGGTGAACTTTGGCTTTCATTCTGCAGTTTTTATTTTGAATTCATGCAACATTGTTAGTTACTTCCCAAAGGTATTATTTGGAAAATAAAGTAATGGTAGCCCTTGCATTTTTTTGGTGAGATGATTTTCTTTTGTTCTGTGGTCTGCTTAAAGCTGAGGCAGGCAATAGAGGAAGCCCTAGAGTTCCTGAACACTTTGATTGGCAGTGTGCAGGAAGTGAAGCAGCATGCTGTTTACTGCCCTCAGCACACTGGCTGAAGGTGTTATTTTAGAAATGGTTTTTAAAAATGAACATCTTAAAGATCGCTGACATGAGCAGTAAAAGCTGCAAAAAATGTGAAAGCATTATAAGTGTGTCATGTTCTCACCTGTATTTCACAGTATTTTAGCTGTGTAGGGAGCAGGGCTCTTGCTTTTTCTTCCCTCTGCTTTTTCTGCTGTCAATCATTCTGCATGCAGTAGATACCATCTCTTTACTTGTGCTTGTCCTGTGTCTCAGGTCTAGCAATAATGCTTCATTCTCTCTGAAATGACACATTGGATCCTACAGTGCCTTAGCTGTGTGGTTTTATTGTACGTATGCAAAAGAGCATTTGTGAAGTTGGCATTACCAGATTTATACCCTGGAAGTTTGAGGAGTTATTCATACAATCTTGTTTGATCCTTTGCAAATGTGACCAAAATATTTACTTCAGAAGTTGGAATAAAGGATGCTAAAAACACAAGATCTGAACAACACTGAAATTGATGGTCAGTATTGTTTTTCCACCAATAAGCTCTTCTAGAGTTTAGTTACCATTGGGTTATCTGATTTCAAGATTACGTTTTCAGATAAGCAGTCTTTGCTGCTGAACATGTTGCTGAAAGGCTGGGATAATCCTTCTAACCCCCAGTCCCCCATGTAAAGGCTATTACTATGTAAATAGTATGGTTATTTTGGTCTAATAATCTCTGTTACCCTGATGGCAGCCTGTTCTGCCTCTTCAGTCTTAACAGCAAGAGCTGTTGGGATGGCTGAAGCTGTGCATGTTTTACAACTCTTTGGGTAAAAATCTTTTTGGTAAATTATTACAGGTGAAGCACACCTTTTTCAAAAGGGAAGGACAGGAAGAAAGAAGGGTCTCAAAAAAGTTGAAATGAAATCTTTGTCTCTAAAACTTGCATTGGAATGAATATATATGTATATACAGAACAAATGTTTAATGTGACTATTCCCTTTTTTTTCAGGATAATTTGGTCACTTAGTGTTTTTACTCTGCCACTGTAGGATGGTCCCCAACAGAAATAATGTTCCCAGTGCAGCTGCATGAGTGTATGTAGGTCCCAGGCAGCAGAACTGAAATAAGGATTGGTGGCTTAATGTGGTGCATGGCTTTTCTGCACCAGATACTGCAGCTGCTCACACTGCTGGCATTACCTTCAGTATGATATTGGTTTAGTGGGATCTCAGTGGCATGTCCGTCGGGGTACAGTATAATGCTGGAACTGAAAGGCATCTCTTCTGGTCTGTCTTTGACATTCATGTCTGGTCCTGCTGAATCCAGAGTTTAAAATAGCTGGATTTCCCATGAAAACACTTTGCAATATGAATTTACCAGGGTTGTGTTATAATGAAAAGCTAAATGAAGTGCAGGGAAAACTTGCAAATCACTTAATTACTCAATTTATGCACTAATTAAGCATCTAACCTCTTGTAGTGGTATAGGGACTTTTTAAAATTTATTCATCTGCATAGATTGGGTTCTCTTTTAAGAGGCAATGACTACTGTAGATAGGTAGGTACCTGATTCCTAGACATTCCTAGGAACAAATCTAGTTTATTTCCTTTTGGCTTTTAAAAGTGAAATAAAAAGCTAGATTCCAATTCTGTGCTGGTTAGAAGAGGAAAGAGTATTCACAATTAGTTGTGGTCTGGTTTTTGTTTTTAGAATGAGCCTTTCTTTCTTGTACCTACCTTCATTGAAACTAAAATGCTTTGAAGTATGCTCTAAATAAACAAGTAGAGGTGTCATACTGTATGTGGTCTACCCTGAAGGCTTATTTGTGGGTGAACTCTGGCATTAAGGGCTATTAAATGGAGAAGAGGTATCATTATATTTTACTGTGGAAGGATGTTTTCTCTTTGCTCAGTTCTGTACTGGTTCTGGGAAATTATGGGCTGGCAATGTGTGTTATGCCTGTTGGAGGTATAACTTCAAAATGCCTATGTTTTTTGCTTACATGGACTAATTTTCTGTGAAGAATCTCTGCCTATAGGTTGTTTGGTTTTTTTTTTCTGGAAAACCAAAGATGATAACTAGAATGACTTAAGCACTAGTAGTTCAATTTTTGATATCATTCTTAGAATACTTACCTAGACCTATTGATTACTTACATGGCAGATAAGTAGTTTTGCTGCGCTTGAAAATATCATAGGTGTCATAGCACTGGAAACAAATCCAAGAAAGCCAAATCTTTAATAAAATTAATTTTTGATTTTAGCCTTGCTGTGAAGAGTCTCTATTATAATGATATTGCTGCCCTTCTTAAAGAGAAGTGGTTTGAAAACTTGCAGCTACTGCTTTGGAAGTTCTGTGTGTATCTACACACATGCACCAACTTTCAATATGGATATTAATCTTTATTCCTGTTCTAAGGAAGGCCATGCTGCAACAAGTCTTTTATTCTTTGTATCTCAGTTTGGAGGTATTTTTTGGAGGTATTCCTCCCATAATCTGTAAGGCTTAATCATCTAAGGCTTTCATGCTTGTTCTATATTTATGGTTTAATTGCTTTGGATCAGATTTTTTTTAGCTTTTGTTTTTCCAAGTAATGTGAAGTTTCATCATGTTGCTTCTGGCTTCCACACTCACTTTCTATATAATTTACATGAATATGTCAGGAAAATTTTGTGAAGAAATAACTACAAATAAGGATAAAATGGTGATCTGCACACACTGCTCAAAATGCCGTTTATCTTTTACTTTGGTTATTGCTTTAGTAATGCTTGGTAATTTGTATTGTGGTAAATACCTCTTGGGATTTTCCCAAGAGAAATAGAAGAGCTGAATTTTTTATTAATAGGGAGGCATTTAGTTTCTTATTGAGAATGTGGAAAAGATGAAGCATTTCCTCTGCAGAAGGTGGAGGCAGAGCCTGGTTTTCGTACATAGTGAGTTAAGCCTAACTCTTCTATTTGGAAAATCTGGCTGAATAATTTAGTCATCATTAAGATGCACTGATGATAGATAGGGCTCTGTGTAAGTAATTCTTAACTACCTGGGCTGATGCATGCTGAAGAGCATTTGTATCAGTTGTCTTAGGGATATACATTGCCACAAAGACACCTTTAATTTGTTATACCTCTTTCCATTCCCATGTCAGTTATTTTGTACCTTTTTAGTAAAGGAACAGATAACCATAAAATGTAACTGTTATTGAAAGGGCACACAAGACTTGACCATGTCGTTAGTACTACTGTTTTCCCCTTCCTTGTCGGGGTGGTCACTCAGACAATGAAAGTGAGTTGGAAGCACTATCCTTTTGTATATGACATTCCCACAGATTCTGTAATATCTATGATTTTTGAGAGGCCAGTGTTTTCAGTCAAGACTGTAATAAACTGAGAAAACTTAGTGCAGTAGTTTCCTCCTACAAAAAACATGATAATTTACAGGAGTAAATTATCCCTACTGACCTGAAGAAGTGGAGGTAATAAATAATTTATTAGAAAAAAAAAACCAACAACAAAAACCTCAAACAATCACAAACCCAACAAATCTATTAACAGTTATACACAGTATGATTATATGTAGAAGGTCTTTGAGTGTATACTCAGTAAATCTGCCCTTGATTTAATTACTTGGTAAAAAATAAGTTAATGGCAGTTATACTGATAATGGAATCTTAAGCTTTTTTACCAGCAATTTCCAAGCAGTTGGAAAGAAATCAAATGCTGGTATGGAAAAAAAGTATTTTTAAAAGTCAGTCTTCAATACAAAAGATGAGGAAAACGTGTTATTTTTGTTCTGCTTGACTGCAACATTACTGTAGGAGAAGGCATGCATAACCAAACTTGTCCAGAAATGTGTTTAATGTACTTGGAAAACATTAACTTCTTTTCATATCTGTACTTGTATTTGTTTCTCCTGTAAGCCTACTGCATGATTTCATTATGGGATAGAATTCCACATGTTTGTTTTATACTTTATAACTGTGAAAATAACTGTGTTTTCGATGTGTTTTGTTTGTTTGTTTAATTAAAATATAACTCCCAACTTCCTGGATTTTTTTAGGGAAAACATGCTTATTTTAGGGAAAGGGAAAAAACTATTGAAGTACTGACTTGTTGATAATATTAAATTGTCTTACAGGTATTTAAAATTTGGTTTAATTTCTGAATCAGCCTCCTTCCTGAGGCTACAAACAGGAACTGAGATTTGCATGTAGTGGCTGGTTCTGGTCGCTCAGGGCTGGAGGGTGATTGCTAGGGCTTAAGAGCCCTTGTCTTAGAAGCGTAAGGCTTCTGGTTGTGCTGGGCATCTCAGTGGCCCCTCTCCCTTCCCCGAAAGCAGTTGCCATTGCAGGTTCCTTCATGTGCTTCTACATGTTGCACTGGGGTCCATAAGCCATTCCAGTAACCTGGCCTGATTTAAAATACAGCTTTAAACAGCTCACTTATGGATGAAAAGTCATGTAGCAGGTGCCAACAGCTCAGCTGCTCACCTGTCTCCTGTTCTCCTTCCCTTGCCCTTTAGGCTAGGGATTCACTAAGTTGTTTCCTTGCAGACTTGCTGAGCACGTGGCACGCTGAGGTGGGACATGCAAAGTGGTGTGGGCAGGTTCCTGTGGTGTGACACTTGTAACACAGCTCCCTGAGGAGCTCACTTGGCACAGTGGTGCTCAAGGCCATGGAGGTGGGAAGTAGAAGGTGTGGCTTTCTCTGCTGGGGACTCCAGCTGGTGACAGTTTCCTAGGCCTTGATTAGTCCCCTTGAGCTCCAGTTGACTGATAGCTGTGGCATCCAAACACTCAGCCATTTGTCCCTGTCTTGGCACAGCTCCTGTGGTCAGCTGGCTTTGTTGAGGACAGCCTCAGCTGGGGCTCTTTGCTTGCCGTAAGCACAAACCATGAACTCTGTGTTCCTGGTGTGATTTTACATAAAATGGTAAAAATAAAGGAATTGCAGGTTTTCATTTGTGAACCCAAACTGGTCACAGTAGCAGGTTTGAAGTTCTCATGATAAATTTCCAACTTACTGCTTCACTTGGGGAATTGGGCATATAACCCAGCATCCAGCAGATCACCTGAAAGTGTTAAAGCAGAGGTAATTGAAAAACTAGCACAAGACTACAAATTTCAAACTAAGCACCTCTCATTTTATAATGAACTGCAGTATGAAATTATGTGTTACTGTTAGCTCTTAGATAGCTTTGGTTATCCAGGAGACAGGCTGGGTTTCCTGCAGAGGGACCATGGTATGAAGTTGACCTGTAATTACTTGTGGTACTATGCACAGTCACTTAAATAAAAATCATCAGTTTGGTTTATTCAGGTTAATTTTTTTGCAGTTATAAGAGTTTTCTTTTTTTGCTGGTGTTTTTTTTCCTTGTTGTTTTTTTCTGGATTGCAAGCACATGTGTATATAAATGTTATTGATGCTATTTTATTGGCTTCTGCATTTGAAGCTCGAACAAGTGAGTAGCAAGATCTGGCTATATTGCAACACTTGAAAAAATAATGCTCTGCTGGAGAGGGATTAGAGTTAGGTATCAAAATGCCTGAAGTGTCTCCAGGTGTAGCTTAACTTGAAGCATGTTCTGCACTAGGGCTTCAGGGGCTGAGCACTGTTTGCTCCCTCTCTCTGGGTAGATCAGGAGCAGGGTGCTGGAGACTCCTGTGGACTGCTGTGCTCTGCTGAAGCCTGACAAAGTTAGAATATAATTAGGGCATAGAGATAGGGAATGGTGGAAGTGTAAGATAGGTTGGACATTATAAGAAAAAGGGTCAAATAGCCTTTTTTCATGAATGGAGAAGTCTGTGTGCTGGGACCATTAGGTGTTGGAATGCAGACTGAGCCCTTAAGGCCAGGCTGATGAAGCTTTGAATCTGGCTACCAAAACATTCTCTCTCATCTAGTGGCTGGCCCACAGTGAAGGATAACCTTCCACTTAACCCATCAGTGGACTAGTGGATAGAGAGCTATTTCTGCAAATGAGAAGGTGTTTTTTGCCAGCTGAGGTGGAGAGAGGAGAAAAGACTTTGTAGTATAATTAATGTAGTCACTTGACTTTTTTGGTGAAAGGTGAACATGGTGCTGAATAAATAGTTTAAAACTTAGCTGCTAGAAAATTAGAGAATATGAGACTGAAGGCTTCCTTTACAATCCTAGTTTGTCATCAACTTTTTGTATACTCTTGATAATTGGATAACTGTATATTTTATTTAACAGCAACCAGTCATGAATTACCCCATTTTCTAGATATATTAAAAAAAAAAAAAAAACAACAAAAACCAAAACCTGTGATTAAATGCAGACTGTACATCAAGAAAAAATTCAAAGCAATAGGAGTGTTTGGTGGTTTATATGGAAATATTGTTCATAATTCTCCTAAAGATTACCTCTTCCTTTTTATCCCCTTATTTAAAAACAAAAGAATAAAAAAAGAGCCAGAGAAAAGAAAAAAAGTAACATCTAAAACCCCTAACCCACACCTTTTCTGAGGAAAAAAATGCATGCTGGCTAAAAAAATGAGTCTTGATAGCTTACAGTTTTGATTTTAGAAAATATACAATGGTGAACTATCAACTGGCTGACAAAAAAACCCATGAGAGTGTTGGAAGTGTTGAATGCTAATGTGTGTCTGACTTCTGAGCTGTCTGTGAGAAGGCAATTGTTTTAGCTGCTTCTGAGTATAGATTACACGGACTTGAGTGGAGAAGGATCACTGTGCTGCTTTGTTGTCTTTGCAACCCCAAAAAGACCACTTTATGCAATTTTACATTTCATGGCTCTTCATGCTTTTCATGTCTCCCTTTCAAAGAGATATGTAGTAGAGACAATGCTTTGGTATTTTAAGTGATTTTTTTTTTTTCTAAATTGTTCCATTTCTGTAGCTGTGTAAAAGAAAAGGCAGCCTGTGTTTTAAGGCAGATAGACAAAAAAGGGAAGATGGCAAAATAGTGCTCATATAGGTCCTGTCTAGCTTGGCCAGCAGTCTATGTAACACTCATATTATGCAAGTCCCTTTGTAGCTGTCCCCTTATAAGTGAGGAATGGTTTGGTAATTGGTATGGTAATTAACCTGGAAAACGATCCTCTGCTTCGCTTGCCAACTGGTTTTAAACGCTGTGATGTTAATTGGTAAACTGATCCAGTGAAGAGAGGCTTGAAATGTTTACAGGCTTGTCTGAATTTAATTCACCTCTTATTTCAATGAATGGCTTTTTGTTGTTTTATGGGATGTTCCTTTGTTTGTTTTAATTTGTAAATCCTGGTTTTTAGAGTTTTGGTTTTCATTAAGAGTTTTTTTAAAGAAAAAAGCCTAAGCAACAAAATAAGTGTTTTCTTGTGGGATGTTCTTTTCTGGCTTCATGCTAGACTGTAAAATATTGGCATGTTTTAAGAGTTAGTTCTGCTTGCCTTACATATGGTGTTTGCATATATATTCCTGAAACAAAGTGTTACTTGATAGAATCTGATTTGCATTAACTCAAGACTGTTTTGTCAGCTGAGAGTAAACAGAATTATTGTAGTGGAACTTGTATTGTAAATGCAGAAATATGTAGGAAATGTAAATGGGGGTAAGGGGTTTCCTAGTTACAGATGATAAAAACTTGTCTTGACGTTGCCTTCCTACATTATAGTAGGTGTTTGGGGTTTTTTACTGATTTAAACTAAGGCACTGACTCATGCCTAACCCAGGTATACATTGCAGGGATTACCTGTAATTCTCTTGATAATTTTCCATTTACAGTATGGGAACCCCTCTATATTTATGCATTTATGTTCTGGTTTACAACAAGCTAATTTTACAAGTTATTCTTTTCTAGAAGAAGGATTTGTTAGCTTGGGGTGTAATGAGGTCTTCATGATGTTGTAAGTTACTCTGAAAAACAAACATAGAGAATTATAAGAACTGTCATTAAACATAATTTTTGTTTTATAGGTTATTCAGCAATAGTTATGAACTCCCGTTTACGAGCCTTAGGTGGGAGGATAAATAACATACGAGCATCGGAGCTACCAAAAGAGAAAACCCGATCAGAAATAATCTGTAACGTCCACTTTTTGGATGGCTCAGTACAAAGCTTCAAAGTCAACGTAAGTTTGGAAAACTACTTTCTTTTTAAATACATAGAAATTTGTTTGAAAGCTGCAGATGAAATATGGGACCCTGAGGCATGGTACCTCTAAAAGATGTTGAAGATGTAGCTTTGTCATAACAAACTGCAAAATTACTGCTTATGAAGTGGATTTAAAAAATTTGTATTCAAGCCAACCAACTTCAATGTCATAAAATCATGTCATGCAGATGGTATCTGGAAAAAGGTGTTCTACATGATATGGGAACCACAAAGAAACAGATCTGGTGATCATTATCAACTATGAATAAGTAATTCATATTTAAAGGAAACTCCTGGACTGGGATGTGCTTCTCCTTCAAAGGACTAGTAAAAGGACTCTTCCTGAAAGAAGGAGGCCTTATAAATTCCTGTAGTGATGTCAGTACATATTTTCAGAAATGCAAAGTTGATGTAAACAGTGAAGACGTTGTGGCTCAGTAGGACTGTTCTGATCAGTCTTTTGTACTTCAATACAGTCTCTTTATTTGGGTGTGGGGAGGGAAAGGGGATTAATGGGGGTTTGTACTCCGTATTTTCAGTGTATTTTATTCTGCAAGGATTATAACTTTTAGTACTGATTTAAAATATCAGTTCATTTTTGAATGAAAACAAGGGAAACTTCTCAATCAGCTTTCAATAGAATTATTTGACCATGCAGAGAAACTGTGGATAAATTTAAGTAGAATTGTGTGTAAGATTTGTGTGTATTTCTTTATATGATACTTCTTTTATCTGATTTACCTTGTTTGAGAAGAAGCATTTTGCTGAGGAAGCTGTATTTAGATATCTTAGACTACACTATGCTTTCTAATAGGACATTCAAAAGTGCACCCAAAAGTTGTATTTTCCCAAGTCTTATTACAGTTCTCTGCAGACTAATTTTGTTTTTTAACTTTGTCTGCTGGATATTGGATATTGATTGAAATATAAATTATCTGATAGGTTAAAAAGGCTATTTCCACCATAGTATATCCAGAATTAGTCTCATTTTAGTATGTATTTTGCATGCTATGTGTTCATATATGTGTGTAATATTGGGGAGTGGAGTAGAAGGAGAGTAAGTAAGAGAAGGAGCAGCACGTTAGTATACAGTTTCCATTGTTTGTCTCCAGCATGCCCTGGGAATTGTCTTGTCTGTCAGTGAGCTGGCATAATTGCCACCTGCCCTGCACAAGGATCTGTGTAAAGTGAGGAATTCAAAATGGTTTTAAGTCCATGCATAGTAGTATATTTGTTCTTTGTAAACAGATGTTTCACAGCTTTAGGTGTAGTGCTTGGCCTGAATTCCAGCATTATACAAGTGAAATTTGCTCCCCATTTCCTCCTTTAGGCAGTGAGTGCAAAATGGGAACCATTGAGAAGGAACTGTGTAGACCTTAAGGCAGCTTTCTGGTACCTAAAGAAAGCTGGGGAGGGACTTTGTACAAGGGCATGTTGTGATACAACAAGAGGGGACTAGCTTCCAACTGAGAGAGGGTAGATTTAGATGAGATATTAGGAAGAAATTCTTTGCTGTGAGGGTGGTGAAGCACTGGAATAGGTTGCCCAGAGAAGTTGCAGCTGTCCCATCCTTGAAAGTGCTCAAGACCAGGCTGGATGGGGCTTTGAACAACTTGGAGTAGTGGAAGGTGACCCTGGCCATGGTAAGGGAGTTGGAACCAGATGATATTTAAGGTTCCTTCCAACCATAACTATTCTATGATTTTTTGAAATTCTGAACTCAACTGATTTCGCTCCCTACCTTCAGCATATCCTTAGGGTACCACTGCTGGTTACCTCCTCCATCCAGGAATTGTAAGGGCCTCCTTTACTGCAGCTGTGATGCTGAACTGTTCACAGGGGTGATATAGGACTCGTTACTGCTCTGCATGAAACAAGCAGGGAATGCAGCTACCCTGCTGTGTTATGGCCTAAGAAAAGGGTTTTGCAGATTTATGTTCTTTGAGTACTGAGCTGGTAATGAGGGAGGCTGCATTTTTCTGTGAGGATGGCCCTTCTTGATTATCTAACCTTACAGCAGCCTAAGAATAGGCTGTGCCGCACTCTGGTAGCATCATAAAGTCCATTTCTCAAAAGGATTTGAAACCAGCTGCAGAAAATTTCTGTATCCAAGTTTTGCTTACATTAGCAGAAAAATTCAGCCTTTTTGTTTGTGTGTTTATTTTAATTGCCAACATAATTCAGTTTTATCTCTGTGAGCAAAGAATAACTTGGGTCTGTGGTCAGTCTGGGAGTCAGCTGGTCATGAACTGAAGGGCATGTACTTATTGAAAAACAATGTTTTGCTCTGAACAGATTTTCCTCACTAATGAAATCTTTCTGTATTGCTTTAGAGAAACTGTTTCTCTTATTAAGATGTTTTTCTCCACATTTAAATAATTTCTGGATGATATGTTAATTGATAGTTCCGTATTTTAAAGAAATTAAATATGCATATAATATGGCATAATTATCCAGAAGACAAATTAACAGAAATTTATTAAATGATGTAGTAGTACATTATTGAAATGAAGGTGCTTTCTGAAGAGACTAGACATAGATACAAGATACATGGATAAAAAGACCTGCTCTGTCTTTTGGATATTTTAAATAAGTTTTTTCTAAGTTTTTTACTTTCTCTGCTTTACAATTATTGCTGAAATATGTTGAATTTTTCTCCTCTGTCAGAGATTGGAGAACTAGACCTGAACAGGATCACCTCTTCTAAAGCATAGAGTTCAGTGTTTTCTCTTTAAAAGAACTTCAATATTATCAGTGAAAAATTAGGGTTGAGAATTCTTCAGGGTTGTTTGTGGTCTAGTAGTAGCTGGTTCTGATATGTGAAGGCTCAAAGTTTGGATGGATGTTGCACTTTGAACTAACATTAGGCTAATATTTACATATGCGTAAGTGTGCTTTATGTTCATTGACATAATTATATTTTTCATCAACAAATAGTAGAAAGTAACAGTGGAAAAGCAGAATACTTGAAGCCTGGCCTTTGTCCATATAATAGCACAAGTGGAATTGGAGAGTTCTCCCATCCTAAAGACAGTGGGATGGAAACAACCGAGCATTGCTTGTCATGTAGCAGCTCTGTGAACACAGAATTCTTATTGCAAAAGGATTTCTTTCTTTCAAAGTTGTAAGAGGATTATATAGGAAAATAACGTTAAAGAAAAGGAATCTCATGGGTAAGAAGAAACTTAAGATAAATTTACTGTAAGTTTAAACAAATGGATATTCCTATGTTGTCATTTCTGTTATCTTGTTGGTAATGTACATATGCTCAAGACTACAAAATATGGGGTGGATTTAAATTTAATAGAAAGATAATTGATTAAATAGTCTAAACTTACGGCACTGAGAAAAACATATATTTTGAAATTTTGAACTAGTACTAACATCTTGAAAATGATGGTATCTCAAAATACTGAATCTTTTGGAGAGTAGAACAGGGAGAATAGAGATAAAACTTTCATTTCATTCTCTAGAAACAAGGTCTTTATAGAGCCTACAGAGCTGATTTTCATCAAATTTTGTTACCAGATGGCAGGGCACTTTTGTAGTTACACCTATATGTTTCTTATTCAGATGCTACTTTGTTTTCCCAGTGGTTCTGTCTGTAGGAGGGTGAATAAAAACCAAGTATTGTAAAACTGGACAAAGGAAAAAAGAAGGTAGATTTTTTCATATGGATGTAACCAGAGGAACTTTCTATCTATTGAGAAACCTGAAGATAGCTGCATAATTTCCTTTCTTAAAAGTTGTTCTTATTTATCATTTATCCCAAAGAATATTGGTATTCTGACCAGCTGTAAACAAAGACTTAATTGCAAGAGAGCAGCACCGTTTTTCTCAGGGACTTGTTACTTTGGCGGAGTAGTGAAGTGATTGGCTATTTTGTTCAATGTTTTTATATAAAAGTGTTATTCCACAGTTTCAGTGAATCTGAAATGTGGATTCATGGTATCACAAAGAGTTCATCAGTATTAACCTGTGGTATGTGCTGATTTTAGGTCATCATTATCAAGAAAGTTCACATGGGAGAACACACAGACGCATTCCACTATGTTGCTTACAGTCCACAGAGTATGTTAACTATGCAAGGCTGACATGGCCTTTCTTGTTCCATTGTTATGTGTTTCAGTACTTAGATGGAACATGTCCAAAGTCCAGGCAAAAAACTGAAGGTGCATGGAAGCTGAGAGTTGGAAATGCTATTTCAAAACATATTTGAGGCAAAGACTTGACTGCATTTAGTGCTGAATGTTGCACTTGACTTTAATTATATCCAGGCTTTCTTGAAGCCTCCTAGTAAATTTTGGGTGTTTCAGTTTTATGGTAAGGTTAACTCACCTCTGTCCCTATTTTCACCTCTATTGTGTTCTAAGACTATAATGCATAGGCTTTTCACCTGGAGAAAATGTTAGCTGTCATGCAGATATATAGAGAATTTACTCATGTGAACATATGAGTGTGTATAATAGGTATTTATTATATTATGTATATCACATTGTGCAATAATGCAAATCTGTCTGTAACTTTTGATATAAACATGCAGATATTTTCTGGTTTTGCTCTACTTTGACTCATTTACCAGGAATGACCACTTAGGAAACATGTCTCAAGTAAACTGACTTTTGAGAAAGTATAAAACTGACAGTGGCAGATCACTTCTGAATTGCATTGTCTATCAGCTAGACAGTTAATGTTTTTGTCTTATTACCTGGGATTTTTGCTTTTAGACTAGTTGTCTTTTTGTAATAGTGTTTCTTTCTAGAAAGAAAATGATGAAGCTGTAATAATTCAAAAATTTACATGAATTGAAGCTTGAATCATAAGGAATGTTTTTCCTTTTCTTCCACCTCAGTTAAGTTTCTTCTTCCAGTATTTGACAAGGAATATGATGGTTAAAATGAACACCCACAATTATTCGTGGTATGTTTAAAATAATCAACTGAGGTACAAGTCTTAGAGGTTCTTTTTGATTGTGTGTATGTTTTATAATTTTAAACCATTCATGGAAAAATGCGATCTTGCAGAATTTTTGTGTATCTGTCACCAAGTTTTCCTACTTGGTATTGTCTGATAATACAAGATGGTTTAATGCTAGTCTGTGTCCCTGCATGTTGAAAGAACTGCTGTATGAAGTTTCAGGCTGGCAACAAATATTTAGTTTTGTATTGAGTCAGGTCAGTATACTTGACTGGAAAGCAGTAAGACAGTATGAAATTTGATGATGCCTCTGAGGACAGTGAGAAAGTGATCTGCCCTACAGCAGGCTTGTTAGTCTTGGCCCTTTGTGGGGCAAGACTTCATAATAAATGCTGAAGGAAAGAATTAGTGGAGGAGAAATTTTCTAAAGTTAGAATGGAATGACTAACCTCATATATATGTTTGTTTTAAATCATTTTTGTGAGGCAGAGGAAATGCAGTGGGTTAAAACTCTGTCCTTGGACAAATATTTTGTATGACCTTTATGTAGGAAAATACTGTGCTAAAGTGTATGGAATCTAGAAACGTTACAGGGTGGGCCAGGAGTTGGCTGAGGAGGTGGTTGTAGATCTTGGTGAGAAGGAGATATTAAATAGTGCAAGGACATTAAAGGGAGTTCTTGACTGTCAGATTTCCTTAATGTGTTGCTCTTGAAACTTTTTCAAAAAATCAAAAATATTAAGTTTGAGGCCTTATTAGCAACAAAAAGATACAGGAATATGAGGTAGCGGGTTATCTTGAACGAGGAGTAATTGCAGTGAGGGGAATCAGTAGTGTAAACAAATAGCTTTTATGAGATGAGGTAATGTTTTTTTAAGCTCAATTTTCAGTTGCAAACAATAGAGAATGGTGGCAATTTGCAGACTGAGCTGCTCATGTATTACTGTTCTGAAAAGGTAAGTGCTTTCATGCACCAGGCAAGAATCTTCAGCCAGTGTCAAGGAAGTATTAGCAGTGTTAGTCTTGGCATTGAGGCAATCCTCCAGGGAATGTCACATGGGGATCCTGGCCACTTGCAGACAAAAGAGGGAAGTTCCAGTGAGGCAGGCTTAGAAGGTAAAACTAGGCTGCTCTGCAGAGGACTGGACCTTAGGAAAAAGCCAGTTCTGTTTATTCTAGATGAACAAAATCTTCCATGGTTGAATAAGGGCATCAGGTTGGTAAATAAATTCCAGGAAGAGACAAGGACAGAGATAGCAGAAGAGCAAATTAGCTGTGTGTTTAATTACTGCGGAAATGAAAAGAAAGTGGTAGCACTGTGTTCAGGCTCATGCACCTTTTAGGACCAAAGGACATAGGCTGTCTGGTTGCAAAGGAGTGTTACAGGCTAAATTAGGAAAGGATGACCTCAAACAGCACACGGCGGGCAGTGGGCATTGTGTCTGAAGTCAGACTGAATTTGCAAAAGCTTAGGTGGTGCTTAACTGCGAGGTTATCATTACCAGAGAGTGGGGGCAAAGCTTCTGCAGGGGACAGGGAGATATGCTTTACATTGCACTGTCCTCCAAAATGGTCACTTTGTACCACTTCCCTTGTAGAAGTTAACAACCTGAAGAACTTTGCATGCAGATTTACCTCTTTAGTCCAAGGTTCTAACAATTTCCCCTCAAGTTTATGCAGCTCTTAGGGCAGTGAGTCTTGATCACTCCAGGTTCTAGGCAGTATTCGACATTAAAAAGTAATGAAGGGCTTTTTTCTCTTCACAGTTGTTTAACCATATAGAAATTGAATTTGACTAATTTAAATTTCCTAAATGTTGTAGGAACTTGTTGTGGCATGAGTAGAATGTAACAGGTGTTAATTATAAGTGCTCTAAGTATTAATTTTTGGCCTATCCAACATAAGCTGTAATTGATTTGAAGACAGATTTAAATGGAGGTGAATAGTGTGTAGTTGTGAGGTGGCTGATGCAAAGCTTTTAATACTTCAGAATAAGGATTGGTGGATATCATGAAGGTGAAATAATTAGTTCTTTTCAGATGGAAACGCACAAACTTCTTGAAAATGTTTCTTTTCAGTAAAAACTTTGAAATTCTCAAGAGTTTGTGTCATTACAGCAGCGCAGGCTAGTGAGGAAGACACATAATTTTTTAAATTACACTATAGAAAAACAGGAGCTTAATTAGGAATGCCTTAAATATTTGCCCTAATGGTTTATAGGGTTAAGGAGAACTTGATTCTAATGCCCAGTATAGCTGAGCAGTGTTCATGTTGGTTTTGCCCTCCTATGGCACAGGGGAGTGAAAATAGGATGTGTTGTAAAGCACTTGACACATTGTAATATTTGAATATGCTGTGGCTATGAATTGTATTGGAATGGATGTCAAAATTCAGAAGCTCTGATGTGACATGCTTAACCTGCCTCACTTTACACCTAGGTCTCAAAACTGTTAATTTACAATGTAAGTTGAAGATTGTGCAGCATGAGTTGTGTGGCCATTTTTAGGTATATAGACCAAAAAATAATTCAAATATTTCTTAAAGCAATACCAAAATTAAGTAAATAAACATTTCATTGAAAAACAACAAACCCCCTTATAACTGGGAATTTTAACAAGACTTGAACAATTTAAAATAACTTTTTATTTAGTTTAGATTTCTTGACTGGATGCTTGGTCTAGGTACTGGGAAAAAAACTGTGCATTTAGTAGCAGAGGGCAAGAACTGGAGCTACATAAAAGTAATGCTGGAAATTATTTTTTTTTCCCAGGAAATGTGGAGAGGAAGAAGAGAGGTAAATAGATGTGTAGGTGGATGAGACTAGTGCTGGCTGAACAGCTGGGTTTCGGGTTGGGATACCCATGGGAGCATTGCAAAGAGAGAACTCTGCTGAGCAAGATGTCATAGTGAGGAGCTTGCTTGTCTTTACAGGGAAACAATGGGAAGGCTTAGCAATTCATATATGCTGGGGGAGAGGCAGGAATGCAATTGGGAAGGGCTGGGGAGGGACAAGGTGAAGGCATCTGAATTGGGATGAAAGACTGGAAGCATGAAAATTGAGAAAGGAATTTGGAGATAATGCTGTTGTGAAGAAAGGAGGCCAAAAGGAATAGGAAGTGTTGAAATTCAAACTAAAAATTAGCAGAAGAATCCACCCTCAGTGGTCTTGTTCCTGCTCCATTTATAATGAAACCTGATATTCCTGAACACCTTCTTTCATCAAAGTATCTATCCCATCCCCTGTAATTACTGCTTCTGGTCATAATATAACTTTAGGAGCTCCTTTAGATGCTGTCAGAAGTTCACACCATAGGTGTGCAATTAAATTAGGCTTCTGAGTTCTGCAGGTGTCATGATGACACTTAAAATTGTTTTAACTTTCTGCTTATAAAAACCCAGCCCTGAGGAAATAAATATAGTCAGTGCTAAAGATGAGCTTACAGATGTCAGGAAATGCCCATTATTTCATGAGGTGCAATCTGCTGTTTCCATGGGGCCCTCTTCTGTACACATATGAATAATTTCTGGTGGACAAATCTCAGTCTGCATGGTGGAAGCACCATCAGTGGATGGTGCTGGACAGAGCTGCCTGACAGGTGCATGGTGCCATGGCTTTGTGTGACAAGGAGTGCATGGTTGCGTGGCCTTACCTGTGACTGGCAGTTCACTTTCTAAGCTGCATGTTAGGCCTATGCTATTTCAGAAAAAAGTGGGATTTGATCAGTGCTGTGGTTTGACTATGCCAGCAGCCTGTTTGAAAGGTGGGAGTGGGAATGTGCAGCTGGGTTGGTAGGAGGGTGCAAAGCTGCTGCTCTTAGTGGCCACACAGCCTTTACAGGCCTGTGTGGACTCACATTTATTGTGAGATCTCAACTGTTTTCTCTGAAAGTTAGATAAGATGGGAGAGTGCTGGAGAGGAAAAGGTAGTCTCAACATCTGGATGTTGCCTACATTGTTTTCTCCACATGTGCCTTTACAGTGTCAGTTTACATGTGACAGAAAAATGGACACAGCTTTTCACTGGAGGCCAACAGCCTGATATGGCAATGCTGAACATTCAAATCACAAATGAGCTGCTAGCAGTTGTGCTCTAGCAGTAGAAAATGTTGAATAATATTTCATCCTCCAAAGTAAGATGTGTGTCCTTTGCTTGAAATTTTGTTTTTCTTTTCCCATCTTTTTAAATTGGAAGAATGATCCTATGAGATAAGGAAAGACTATGGAATATGATGCAGTTTAAAGCACTCAATCACACCAGTGTTGCACGCTATTAAAAAAATAATAAAAATCTCTCTTCTGAACAGGACTTATTGGACTGCTCTATTATAAAAAAAATGTTTAAGCAAAGAATTGAATTGGCTTATAAGTGAACATGTACATACTGAGCAAGACTGGGGCCAGCCACAGTAATGTGGCTTATGCATTAAGACCTTTGTTTCAAGAGATTATTTTCAAAAAAATCAAGACTTTTTCTTAAGAAATCAGAACATAATAAAACCAGAGCTAAATTTTTAAGAAATTTGTTCAAGAATAAACTGCTTGTCTTTTGCAGTTAAAATAATTTTCCTCTGAGTTTTTGTTTGTTTGGGTTGGGGTTTTTAATGTGTGAAGATTATTTTGCTTTTAAGAGAGACATTTGGAAAAATCCTAAACTAATTAGGAATCTTTGTTTTCTTTGATTTTCTTTTTTTCAATTAAAAAAAGCAAACTGGCCTGATTTTTGCTCTGTCCAGCAATTCTGTATATAAAAATCTAGAGCTAAGATGCCACACAGCTCTGCACTCACCAAATACTGTTGCAGGCAAAACAGACTGAACTTGGGGATAATAATTGAATTTACTACAAACAAAATCAGAGCAGGATAAGAAGTAAAATAAATCTTAAAAACACCTTCCCACCACTCATCTCTCCTGCTCAGGCTCTACCTTCTTCCCTGCAGTGGCACAGGAACACAGGGAAGGGGGATTTTGGTCAGCTTGCCATAGATTATTTCTCCTGCTGCTCAGGGAGAGGAGTCCCTCCCCTGCTCCACAATGTGGTCCTTCCCATGGGAGACAGTTCTCCACAAATTTCTTCAATGGGCTTCCTACAGGCCACAGTTCTTCACAAATTGCAGCTATATGGATCACTCTTCCCTGAGGTGCAGTCCTTCAGGGTCACAGCTTCTACCAGCAAACCTGCTCCAGTGTGGGTTTCTCTCTTCATGGGTCTGCAGGTCCCTGCCAGGAGCCTGTTCCACCCCTGGCTTCTCATTGATTCACAAGCTCCTTTCAAGCATCCCTGCTCTGGCATGGGATCCTCCACAGGCTGTAGGTGGATCTCTGCCTCTCTTGTGGGACTCCATGGGCTGCAGGGACAGAGCTGCTTCACCATGATCTGCAGGGGAATCTCTGCTCTGGTGCCTCCCCAGTACCAAAATCTAGCCACACAAACCCAATATGGCAACCTCTCTATTACTTATTAGCATAGTTAGGATTGCAGTTTTGTTGAGGGGATTTGTTTTTTTGATTCAGTGTTTGGTAGCTTTCTAAAATAGAATTGGTTCATGGTGTTCTTTGGCAGAAGTTGGTTAATCTGTTCTCCACAATGCCATGGCATGGAGATTCTTTTTTGGTTTGGGGGAAATTATACCAGCCTTAGACTTCTGATCTCTGCTGTTTGATACCATGTTGCACCAGTTCTTCTGTGATTCCTGTCATGGGGGACATCTAGGGAGAAAATGGGGTGCCTGAATGGAAGCTGAGTATGTGGACACAAAGGGCCAGGTGAGAGTGCAATCTGAAGTATGGGGTCTCATGGCTGGATCACAGGATCCCCCTCCTTTTATTTCCCATCCTGGTGTATTCTTACTTTGCCTTTTATTAGCTGATGTGGAAGCACAGGATGCTGCTTTATGGCGACAGCACTGGCCAGAGCAGCCCCGTGTGTCTGCAAGCCATCCCTGCAGGCTGCCACTCCAGGGAAGGGCATGGCTCCCACTGTGGGCAAGGGAGGGGTGACCTGCTTACAATTAATTTGCTGCACTCACATCAAGGGCTGGAATACATGTCTGTTCATATTAGGAAATTTCTTATGCCTAAAGTATTTTGGAAAGAAACCCAAACCTTTATCAATACCTTTATTGCTGAAAACCTTTGAATTGATGAATTAGCAGCTATTTTATTCCTGAGTTATATTAGGAAAAAAAACAGAACTAAACGAGCTTCAATTAGTTGTATCTTAAAATGTATAAGTGTTGCAGATTTCACTTATAAACTTTTCTTATTTTCAGAAACAAGACACTGGACAGATTTTGTTGGATATGACCTATAACCAGCTGGGCGTGACAGAGAAGGAATATTTTGGTTTACAGCAAAATGAGACTTCAGTAGATTCACCTGTAAGTATAGTAAATAATAAATGTGTGTGCATGTATATGTGTGTATAAATATATACACATGTATGTATACACACATATTCATGCACACACGTGCACATAAACAGTATTTATTTGCAACTATTTTTAATCCATCTAATAGTTTTTCATTTCACAGCGATGGCTTGAACCAAGCAAACCTATTAGAAAACAGTTAAAAGGTAAGACTTATTTTTACTATCTTGGTTGTAACTTTGCAGTTCTATTTTTCTACATTCTTATGGCTAGAACAAATGCATATTGTCCAAATGGTAGATTTTTCTTCAAGAGCAAGTCTTGTGTCTTCCAGTCGTTTCAACAGATTCTTCTGCTTTTCTTTACTCCTACCTGAGAGGAAAGACCTGTTAGATCATTAACTTTGATGCTATAATAGCAGCTAAACCTGGTTTCTGAGCAGTATTAGACATGCTTAGATGGCCATGAAAGCAGTAGTCATATTGTGGTGCCAGTGAATTCCTCCTGAGAGGGAAGCAAAGGAAGAGGGGTTTTGATTGAGGGAGGAATAGCCAGTTTTGTGTTCTGAGAATTAGGTTCTGAGAATTTCTTATCTCACATACAAGAAGAAACCCCAAATTTATGCATTTTTATTAAAAAAACTAACCAAAAAAACCAACGCCACACACTTCCAGGTGCATCTGTTGTTCTAGTATGTCTTGTTTTTTTGCAGCTTTGTGTAACACAGAATGCCTGCCAAGAGGGACAGGCCAGCCAGCATAACCCTGGCCGGAGAGCAGCTTAGGAGTGACACTGAGTGGCACTGTCCCAGTTTGGGCTGTGACACCTGAGATATGTTTTTCAGCACTCTCATTTCTACGTTGTGCTACAGATCACGCATTTTTATTTCAATTCATATACAAAAGTAGCATGTTGGACTGCTGTAATTTAATGTATTTGTATGTTAGATAGAACTGAGCATTAGCCCAACTGAGATACCTTAAATATATTTAGTGCTTTTCTCTCTTCTAATACTTAGGAGGCAAAGGAAGCTCAGTAATGCCTTTTATGTAGCATATGCGAAGTACTTTCATTTAAAGTGTTACTACATTTGAGAGTATTTTCTTCTCAAAGTTGCTCTTTGGGCATCAGGAGAGACTTTGCATAGTTTCTTTGAGTTTCATGAAAAAAATGCATGAGATTTCTATGTGGTTGTTCATGTAATTTTTCTGTAAGTATAGAAATTAAAATATTATGCTCTTTCTGTTTTAAATTAAATATTGATTTGCTCTTCTAAAATATTGCAGGAGGTTTTCCCTGCACACTTCATTTTCGTGTAAGGTTTTTTATACCTGATCCTAACACACTTCAGCAAGAACAAACCAGGTAACTTCTATTTGCCTTTATGAACTAAGAATGTGTCTTACCCATGTCTGCAGCTTGGCAAATTATGCTTTATTACATGGGTAACTTTCTATAACTCTTGGTATTGAATGCATTTGGAATGGAGAGCTTAGTGCCATGCTCAAATGAGTAGTTTCTGATACACTCCAGCTGTACCTCAGAGTTGTAAGCTGTGTATAAGTTAGTACAAAGATGTCGGTGTTAAAAGTATATTTATTTGTGTCTTGAAATTTTTTTTTTTGGGGTCTGCATGCCCTAGGTCTATCTATCTTAGAAGTTTTGTATCAACACTGAGTCAGTTTTAAACATGTGTAGTAGATTTAATGCTGAGGGTGTGGGAGGGTGGGGTTTATTTTTTTTGGTGAAGAACTGATAACAGTTCTTGTTTTCTAGTTTGACCATTACTTGTAACACGCAAATATGTATAATGCTTCAGTTTACAATAGACTTCTGAAGTTTTATTTTTAAACCTGTCTTTGAGTTTTTGGGGTGGTGAGGTGCATGAATTGTAAGCAATTTGCAATTAATTTCTCACAAGATTTTAATTGAATACTTGTTTTGTTCAGTGCCTGTAATTTGGAGTTTAGAATTTGAAGGCACGTGTTAATCTGGCCATTATCTGGCATTTCTGTAGCACTTTCATTGCTTATTAATTTCAGTGACTTGGGAATATAAGTAGTACAACATGTGAAATTATATTTCTTGTAGAAAATTTAGCTTTTGACCTGTTTTGGTATTTGTTAATCATGCACTTTTAAGCTGTTTTGCAGTTTAAAACTGAAATTATTCTAAGATCTGCTCTTTAAAGTTATTCACATGCCCACTCTTCAATATCACTATAAACTAGCATTATCAAACCCTCTAATAAGAGGAAGACTAAACTGCTCTTGGGGAATTGTTTAAGAGCTTTTTTGTCAGCATATGCTGCTAGAGAAATGTTTCATCCTTCATTGACTAGCTCCAAGATAGACTTTCACAGTCAAACCTTGATTGAGATTTGGGGTGTTTTTCCTTTTTTTATTTTTTTTTAAATTTGCATTCAAAATGAGTATTCTAGGGAGAAAAAGAGCCCATTTCAGTGGTTATTTGGTTTTTGTAGTGTCAATTGTGACATTATTACTGTGGCTTTGGAGTTGCAGTAGAGACAGCCAAAGATCCTTAAAAATGTTGTGAGAATAAGTGGGTGTATGACTGTGTATTTGTAAATGCCACTAATATTTGTTCATCTGTTTGTATAGCTTGCTGGGAAATCTAATGAAGTAAAACTTACATATGTTGCTATTTAAATCATACCATTTAAAAATAAATGCACATTTGTTTCTTTTCCAAAAAATTATTTTCTAGGCATTTATTCTTTCTGCAGTTGAAGATTGATATTGCAGAAGGAAGGTAATAAGAAGAATCTTCGCTTTCTCTATAATTCTTTTAAAAATAAAATTAAAAAGCCTTTGACTTGAGGGTATTGTTGCTGAAAAATTATCCCAGTTATCCTATAAATATGTCTTGTGAAACATTGCTTTAAAGGAAAATCACGTTGCTAGGAAATGATACAAATTTTCTCATAGCTCACTTACTAAGAACAGTTTAGAAGTCTGTTGTGAATGAGCTGTAGGAGATGCTGTGTGTCAACAGGCTCAACATTAGCCACAGAAATATTTATGCAAGGCTTGGTGTGCCAGGCATGGAAATCCAAACCTGGGGACCCAATACCTAGTGCAGTAATCAGGAAGAGTAACAGGCAGTTCGTGCTATAGTTTCTCATTTCAGGGTTATATTATGTATGTGGTGGGCATATACCCAATGGTTTATTTGGCTGTGATTTCTATGTGTTTGTAGATTAAAAAAGAAGTAACAAGGAAAACATGGTCCAAGTATTTGCTGCCAAATGTCAGTTACCTACCGGTGTTGGCTTTTTTTCCTTTATAGAGTCAGTTTTGGTCATAAGATCAGAGCTGTCTTTGTGCTTGGCATTTGGGTAATTTTAATGTTTGTGTATCATTTTAAATACACCAGAATACAGCTATTAATGTCCAGAGCCCCATAAAAATATTGTCTCCTTTTTCTTTGCTGACTAAGCATCCAGCAAGAGTTTGAGCTTGTCGTTTTCCGATTAGTTCCTTCTGTTCACTTACGGGACTGTTTAATGTCTGGTACTGTGCTTTAACAATCAAACTGAGTAAGAAAAAAATCAGATATTCTTTTGAAGATAAATTAGTCTTTGCATACTGAACTAATTGTGAGACAGTTTCAATAAGATGTACATACAGCCTATGTTTAAATAAAAATTATTTCCTCTCCTTTCCAGGTTGTCATGCCCCATTAATTCTGCTGTTGTCCTGGCATCATATGCAGTACAATGTAAGTAATATCCAACCATTATTTTGTTAATTGATTTATTTGACTGACTACTTTCTTGGCTCTTTGGCACTGAAAAGTCAGGAAAGATTTCTTTCCTTATCTATTTGTGCAGAGTATTCGGCATGCAGGTGAAGGTTATTAGAGCAGCCTCCAGAGGCAGTCTAAATAGAAAAAGAGTACTTTTTAGGCCTGTAAAAAAAAAAGTTGATACAAGAATAATGTTGCTATTTATGTGTGCTTCTGACTGCTGACTAAAAAGTCAGGTTTGCATTGTCAGTGGAAACAAAACTGGGAAACTTACTGTGTGTTATAATAGCTACGAGAAAGCATTCCAAGGGAATAAGTGGTCATCTAGAGAACAGATAAGAGGAAGGTAAACTCATGATTAAGAAACTACAGTGTTCTTACACAATGTTTGTTTCATGGAATTTGGTTTGTTAGTTATGTAAAACTGGCCCTTTGCAACACATTTAAGGTGACTTTACATATAAGAACTTACATCCTTCTCATCTGCCTTCGGCTAGCAAAAAAATTTCAAATGATGATCCTAGAAAAGCATCTTCTGTAGGAAAACCAAACTGGAGTCTGACAGTGCCTTGCAAGCATCCTCAAAAGATAGTGAAAAACAGCTGGAGGAGGACCTTTCTCATTAAACAAATAAAGAAAAAAAGCACTTTGGAGGTTTAGTGGAGTTTGCATATTTGTTAAAATAGTCAGGGGAAAATAAGCGAGAATAGTTGTGTAATTATTTGGCTGAATCTCATTTCTTTTATGGAAAGGCTAACAAGGCCCACAGAAACAATTGAGGTATTTTTGTTTGAAATGAGAACCAAGCTAAAATAATTAAAGTGTGGTTTTCAAAGAGGAATGTGATAAACTCTTAGTATCTATTGAAACCCTAAGAGTCTATGAAACATTTGCTTTTATGTTGAAGTATATAATACGTTGCACCCTTTTATAAAATGAAACTGTAATCAGATTCAAGCTTCAGTAAGAACAGTTGAAATTTTCCAAATTTCCCATAGTCCCAGTTTTTGGTGCCAAATGAAATGCATCCTGCTCTGGTGTTTCCGAGGCCCAGTAAGGGCACTTGAAGGCTGAAACACTCTGCACCATTAGGATTGCTAAATGAATTGGTGATCCAATTGTGCTAAAGCTCAAAAGTGAAGAATGCAAAGGTTTTATCAAAAGGGAAATTAATAATGCTATATCGAGTATACCCCAAGTCCCCAAGATGTTCCTGCTTCCCCTTCAGTTTTACGACTGTTCCCTTTTTAGTACTTAGGCTAGGATACCTACTAACACAGTTATCTGTACTAAAGGAGAATGATAGAAGGACAGTGAAGATTGTCAAACAGTGCTAGTGTGTTTTAATCGTTTCTTTCATGGTGGATTCTGGATTTTCCATCGAGCTATTTATCTGTTTTTTCTAACTTCTTATAGTGTTGCTTTTACCAGGTGGTGCGTATTTTTCTTGTTTCTTTTTTAATTAAAAAAGCCACAGCACAGAAAACCCCAAACCCAAAAGTAACTATTTTTTGCTATCTGATTTCCTTTCTGTTGCTGTTTGTGTGATACTGATATTTATTCTCTGCATTGGTAGGGAATGAAATGCTTATGAATGCTTAAATGAAAGACATATTCCATTAAGTTTTGGGGTTTTTTTGCTTTTACCTGAAGATGATGGCATAGGAAAGACATTTGTGAAATCAGGGATTTCAGTCTCCTTATTGAGTCATGTTTGCTGTGATTCCTGTCAATTGAAATAGTTTTAAGTAGTTTTCTATTAGCATTTTCGTTTCTAATCATACTTAGTAAGGAAAGCTGAAGTTCTTGGTATGAGGTAGCTGCTTATGAGAAATCCATTGTCTGAGGTTGCCATGAATCAGTTCTACCTGAGCTGTTTACTGCCACTTCTTGGAGGCTTTCAGGCTGCTCTCTCCTTCTATGCCTTCCCTTGTATGCAGAAGGGGAAATCCGTGTTGTCTGATAGCCTTGTGGGTTGTTTATTTAAAAGGTGTAGCAGTTGTTGCTGATGGGAGGGCTGAAGCAGATCTCTTTCACAGTGTATGATGTCTGGTATTTGATATTTCTGCTCTTGCTTCTTAACTGAAGTTCTTCTGTGTGCTGGTTGTGTGGTTGGCTTCAGAGATTTTGTCTGAGTTTCTCAAGGAGACAGTTTTTGGTGATATCTGCTGGGATGCTGCTTCTCTGTAGTGCCCTGTGTGCAGGCATTTGGTTCTGAAATAAAGTTCTGAAATAAAGCTCTGACGTGTCCCTCTGCCCTGCTACAGCACACCCTGCCTTGCCTGGTGGGGCTAAGTTACAGGGGAATGCAAGTGGGTGTGAATACTGTGTCTGAAGAACATGTGACTGAACCTGATTACGAAAATACTTCAGGCACTTCAAGAATAAGTTGTTAGTGTATTATCAGGAATGTGCTTTGTGACAAAACAGTCAGTGGATTTTGAATTTTTTTTTTTAAGAAGAACTTGTTAAGGTGCATTTCAAATAATTTCATCATTGTGAAGTTGGAAGGATACAATCATACTGAAAAAAAACCTTGATAAATCATGTGATTTTAGTAGTGTAAAATGGGAATGTTGTACTGTCTATAAAACCAAATAAGGAAACCCATACAGTATGACTATTCCATTTTTAAATTTCAAATGGTGATTTAGCAACACTTGTTTTCTGTCGCTTCATGTAGCAAATTGCCATTTCCAGGCCATTGTTTAAATGCCCAGATACTGGTATTTAAGAAATCCCCATGGGTTTTGTGAGAATATGCTCTTATGTTAATAAATCCATTGCTGATTTGGGCCTTGAATCTGAAGCACAGCAATAAAGCCAGACAAGATGTTATGAATGCTTCTAAGTTTGTTTTTCCTGAGCATCAGTTGCTCTTGTCTCCTGTGGTACTGCTCCTCTCAGCCCTGCTTTGAGAACCAGGGATCATCTCTCGCACACTGTAATCTGTCTTTGGGACTTGTTCAGAAAGGGGTTGACTGGTTGCTAGGGCTTCCAATGGACTTTAACCTCTTCTAAGGAAAGGAAAGCTGAGGAAAGGTGATGCTGAGGAGTCAAGGAAAGCTGAACTTTGTGAACTTTAGTGTCAAAGTCTCTCAGGAACTGGGAATAAGAGTATTAGAATTTTGGGAATGCCAGAAGATTGATGTCCCAGAGATAGAGGTGGGCTGTAAGACTTAGAGAAACATCAACACCACAGTGAGGCCTGACTCTTTCTTCTGACTTGCTATCATTTTGCCTTTATAAAAATTAGGTTGACCTCTCAGACTTCCTAGTTTATGGAAACCTCTCTCTTTTCATGGTTAGCATTTGGGGATTTTTCTGTGTGTGCTCCCTACCCATGCTTTCTTCAAGTACAATAGTGCTCATAAGGACATTTCATATAAGCTGAGAGACTTGCTTACAGATGATGCAGATTTCTGCTTCTTTCCAGGGCATCTTTAACCCTTGTGTCTTAGAATCAAAATCAGACTGGATTAGCAGAGAGAACTTTGAGCTGAATTTCCAGGGTCTGAAATTACTTACTAGGTGTATTGGGTAGTCTGAGGATTGTGTGCATGTCACATCTGTTCTTCTGAACATCAGTGCTTCAGAGCATCAGTGTTGTTCAGAAATACCATTTATCATATCTTACAGTACCTGTCATCAGCAGTGCCAGTGTTATCTGTGTGATGGTGATGAAACTCCCAATACAAGAATCAGTTTGGAGAGATTAATTGAAAAACATTCCCATTTCCTTCCATATAGTTCACTGAGTTCTAGATTGCTGCTCCTGAGCTTGCTAGCATCTCTGTACAACAGATCATCTAAGTGTCCTGATTGTTTACATACAGCAACTTTCCAGCTCTTTTGGGCTGGTTTTCCCTAATTATATTTTACAGTTGTGTTAGGCAGTACAAAAGCCACTTCAGGAGATCATTGCTTGAAGTATTTGTGATGATCTTCCATTAAGCCACAAATAATTTTTGAACTGTAACACTTAAAAACAAGGTATAGTCCCCAGAGTGGACCCAGAGAACCCCAGATTGGGATACTGGCCAGTGCTGTAGCTGAAGGAGCTGACTTTCTGCAGTGCCTCATAGATTTGACACTACTATTCTTCTGCATTTTGAGTTGGATGACTCTTTTAATTGTTTTTTGTGTAACATAACTAAAAAGGGGGCAAGAAGAGTTTCCCAAGGTCAAGGTCCATGTAATACAGAATTACACTCATGGAAACAGCCTCAAGTTGCACCAGGGAAGGTTTAGGTTCTGTATTAGGAACAATTTCTTCACCAAAAGGGTTGTCAGGCTTTGGAGGAGGCTGTCCAGGTAAGTGGTGGAGTCAGCATTCAAGGAGGTATTTAAAAAACGTGTAGATGTGGCACAGAGGGATATGGTTTAGTGTGGGCTTGGCAGTGCTGGGTTAAGGGTTGGACTCAATGATCTTAGAGGTCTTGCCCAACCTAAATGACTTTGTGATTCTCAAATGAGTAGTGATGAATGCTGAGAAACAACATATATGGCAGAGGATGAGATGCATTAGTTTGGTAAAGCCTCACAATGTTTTGGGAGTACTGGTAACTATTCCTTTAAGTCTTTTATTCCAATGTCTCCTCAAAATGAATACTCTTTGTACTTTGGATTATACTTTGCTTTTCTCAATAGTTTTTTTTTTTGATTGTGTCTGTATGGTTTCTGAAGTACATGTTGTATTTGAGATGCAGACACAGCAACTCAGTATAATTTATAGTTTCTAATTTGTTTCTTCCTTTTCCTTGTGACTATTGTTTTGTGTTGCTGTTTGACTGTGTCTGGGTTTTGAGCTGCTGATTTTTATTTTTTAGTTCTTTTAATAAAAGGCATTACAATGACTGGCTCATTTTTCATTCTGGAGTGGTAAATAACTTGGAGACTACCATTGTGCATGCATAGTTTTCTCTATTTTTCCTCTACAAATGTTCCTTTGTTTTTATTAATGCCTAATTTCTCATTCTGTCTTACCACAAAATGGCCAGCTGTTGTAAGTGGTCGTAAGCAGCTATTTACAGTCATGCCTAGGCTGAACATTTTGTAAGGGCTCTTGAGTGTGAAGCATTATTTCCTTTTGCAAAACAAATTAGTTTTAACTCACATGATAGCTAGTTCTACTTGTCCTGTAGGGACATCACAATTTCTTAGGGACTGAGTAGGTTAGTGTTCATGTTCACATCCTTATCTGGATACAGGTTCCACTTGTTGAAACACCTTTCCTTCTCTCAACATTCACTTCTGAGGGTTTTGGTCCTTTTAGAAATTTCTCTCTCAAAATCATTTTCAACATGGTGTCATTTTGATCATTCCAATGTACCTTTTTACCTTTTGCCTTTTAGTCTGTCTTTAGTAAGTCTCTGCATTTTTATGCTGGTTCTTTGAAACTGAATTCTGCTGTAGCAGATTGTTTTATGATTCCAGAAACATTTTAATATTTGAATAATTTTTAGTTGCTATTCAGTAACAGTTTATGCTAGGAAGTTAATCTTTCTTCTGTTCTCTTTTTGTGCGAAGAAGCAATCACTTAAAATTTCTAAACTGATTGAACTGTATAGATTAAGTATCTTTTCTTTTTGTACCTCAGTGTTCATATGAAGATAAATTAATCATTAACCTTTAATACTACATTTCACCCTCATCTCAGGAATGTGAGTCATTATTGCTGTCTTGATTTGGAGGCCAGTCATATGATCCTGTGATTTCTATGTTTTAATCCTGGACTGCAGTTTTATATGTGGGGGATTTTACAATTTATATGCGAGACTCTTCCTGTGGTTTGTTTATTCTGTTGCCCTCTGAACCTTATCTTTATATGTAGTTATCCTTTTTTTAAACAGGAAACTCAATTCACTTTTGTGCTTTATTCATGTGACCTAAAATATTAAAATTGCAGAAAAGTTACAAATTCAATATGAACCTGCTTGATTATTTTCTGGTACACTTCTCAGGTCTATGGAAATTTGATATTTAACCAGTTTGTAAAGACTAGCTTTTGTAGGCATTCCTTTGGGTCAGTTTGTCCGTATGATCTATAACTGATTTCTCATCATGGTTAGTCAATGAGCTATTCATGCATTTCCCTTCTTGTATGTGAAGTTACTTGAAATGCCCATGTGCAGAAATAGGTTCTGGTGCTATTACTTTGGATGCAATTATTTTCCTTATTATTTACAAGCAAAGTCTGTAGAATTAGAGAACAATGTCATCTGCACCTTCAAGGATATCTGAACAAATTACTTTTGAAAAAAGTATGAAGAATATATGACTTCTTTAGTCTTCTATAAGGCATAGAAAGATCCTATGCTTTGTAAACATATATGATCTCAAGACTTGTGTTTCAAGCACTTATAAGCTCTTTCTTTATTGAAAGTTTGTAGAACTAGTGTTTTGGCATGGCTACTTGGCTATTGAATCTTCTTTTACTAGAAATTAAAAATAAATACTCTGGTTTTACTGAATATGTCCTTCTAAATTAATGGTTCATCACATTCCTTCCTTTAAAGCTTTTCAAATTCGATATATAACTCTAAAATATGGTATTCTGATATTCAAATATCAGGGTTTGTTTGTTTTTTGACTCATCCTTGGTTCCACTTTCTCTCACTTTGCTCTATATTGTTTGCCAGTTATAATAAATTAAAGAGCAACAGTGGTCTAGAATGGAGAAAGGTTAAAATATTATTTTTATACTCTATCTTCATTGAGTTAGTATCTGTTGTCTCATGATCAGAGCAGAAACTATGTCAGGAGAAACTCAGATTAGAAATAGGTCTTTAATATTTTTTGCCCTTCTTTTCTCTTCTGGAGAAAACCAGTAAAGAGATAGAAGCATCATGGGTTATTATTCTTGCTGGCATCTCGATATGTCCTAACTTTTTTTCCTGCTTGGATAATTAAATTTTACACAAGATCATTAGTCTAGCAAGATGTTTCTCTTCTACTGCAACAGCTGGCTAGGGAGTTGGAGAAGCTAAATTGCTCCCCTTGTTGGCAAGGCCTCAGGTAGCTAGTAGCAAGAGGAAAAAAACCCAGTTGCCTATTTAGAAGATCAGAAAGAAGACTACCTCATAATGTATGGAGGAATAACAGTTGCCCCTTTTAGAGAACATAAAATTACAGTAACAATATCTTTTCCTATTGCAAACAAAATTGAAGTAGAAAACGACGTTATCTTATTTCTGGTAATCTGCTCTTTTCCCACTGGCAAGATTGGAATTCAAACTGGCTGCAGCAAACCTTAAAGATGTAGATTGTTTCATAGAAAAGATGGGTTGTGTTAATGACTAGCAAAGGAAGGGATCCTCCGTCAACTACTGTAATTGTGAAATTGTGAGTTTTATTTTACACTGTTATTAGCATACTACTTATTTCTAAAAGATTTGAATTTTGACTTTTATTGTTGTTGCCTTAGACTTAACATTGTCACGCTTGGACTTTTATCAATATAGAGATATTTCTAAAATCAGTTCCTTATGATACTTCTGCATTGTCTGTCTTGGTTGATTTGGTGATTTTTTTTTTGTTTTGGTTTGTTTTTATTTGTTCTTGTTTTTTTGTTATTCTTCAGATAAATTTTACAGTAATGTTCAAATACGTTTTTTGGCTCTCATGGAAAATATTTAGTCCTTTGCCTGCCATTTGCTAATTAATTTAAAGTTTAGGCTACCTTTTAAAAGAAAGAACTAAGTAGGCAAGACTTTCTGCATTTAAAGTAAATTACTTTCTCTTTATCCTTCCCTTTTTAAAATATTTCTCTTGATGCAGACAATTAGGTGTGCAACTTTATTAGCTTTGGACAGCATTTCCCTAGGAATTGTACTGTATCATTGTAGTTCCATTTTCTGGACCATATAAATCATGCAATTTGAATATATATATGTGGCAAATATTAGTGATCCCCTGCATTACAGATCCTATATAATTACTATGTGTAAGTTATTTCTGATGTGCCTCTCATGCCCCTCAACTTGAATCACTTAAATATCTATTTTGTATTTTTTTAAAAAAAATTCTGGAAAATAGTGTTAATATAATTGATAGTATATCCTAAAAGTGTGCTCTTGAACTTTGATTTAGTTGAGGAGCTTTTGATGCTGAATTGTTTGCAGCCTATCAGTTACTTTTTTTTGTGTTAATTTGCAAAGCATACCAATAACTTCTGGGAAACTTTAGGGCTTTATAACCACTATTCTATACTCCTTATGAAAAAGAAGGTTAGCACAGGTTATAGTTATTTACTTTTTTTAGCAGCTTGGTAATGTTATGTGTCAATCGGCAGTTATTTCACTCTTTCTGTTAACTTAACAGAATTCACAGCTCAATTTCTAGGACAGTGTTATAGTTGGTAGTAGAGCGATTTCCACCTGAATTTGGGAAGAGTGGATGCTTTTTAAGTGACAGATCTTGTTGAAAACTTCTAATATGTTCTAGTCAAGTAAATGTGTCAAACTGGTTTCATTTGCCATCTCTTACTGAAGTAATTTGGTGTTCTCTGATGTTACAGTGCAGCATGTGTGTGTCAGCACAGCACATGACATCTGTCTGGTGCTGTTACAGGTTGTGATGCAAAAGTGAGGCTACATAAGTAACTAAATAAAGTACTGAGTCATTCAGTGCCTGAGATTATAGTTATGGTAAGTGTATTTTGAAAAAAGTCTTACCTCGCTGAGGTCATACAGTTCCCAATGTTCAACATTTCTTGTCTGTTGGGAAATAATTGGTAATTTCTGCATTTTCCCATATGTGTATGCGTTTTAATGAGAAGGAATTTCTTCTAAACAAAAATCCAATTAACTATGAAAACTTTGTATATGTGTTTCTTGTTTTTTAACAGCACAACTTGGAGACTATAATGCTTCAGTGCATTGCTCAGGATATCTTTCAAATTACAACTTTATACCGGAGCAGAACAAAGATTTTCTTACCAAAGTAGAAACGCTACATGAGCAACACAGGTAATGTGAACTTGTAGTTCTCTCTCACCTCTTGAGCTTTTAAAGAAAAAAAAAAAGATGTCAAAAGGAAGACTTGAGTTCTTACTAGTTTCATTACAACAGTATTTTATGTAGCTGTTAAATGAAATACTCTGGTTTATCATAGAGATGCTAGATTAATTATATTCAGAGTGTGATGCTAATGTGTTGAAACATTTAAATAAATTTCTAGTTATAACCTCCAGGAGATTAGTTAGCCTTAAATATTATTAAAGTCAACAATCTAGAGCACTATACCAGATGTTTGAGGAGTTTGCTGCATGAAGAACATTTGATCATTTTTCAAATTCTACATATTTTTTTTGTCTATATATGTGGGAAAAAACTCCAAGAAATGCCATAACCATAAACCACTTCAATTAACTTTGTGCTTTCACTCCCCTCTCCTGAGTTTAATACAAAGGCTGCAACAGATTATTCCAGTCAGTGCACTGCTAATTATTTTTTCTGACCCTGCTGATTTGTCTCTTGTAAGACTGCAGCTTTGGAATTAGTGGTGCTGATCAGATACTTGCAAGCGGAATGCAAATAGACCAATCTAAGAAATTGTCTGGGAGCAAATGAAATCCAAATCTCTGTAGACTTGTTTTCTCTGTCTGTATCTTAACTGCGGGAGAGCTAATTCCCTGCTCTCTTAGTTTCTTTGATTTATACCCTGAAATATTTCCATTTTCATGTCTTCCTAATGTCCCTCAGCTGCCTTTTTCTCATCTTTCAATACTCTTATTTTTTCCTCTGGTTTCTTTACTGCTAGTGGGTGTAGTGAGTAGTTCTGAACTTCACGTGTGGTTCCTAGCCATCCAGCACAGGCCTTGTCATTTTTGGGGCAAAAGAAGATAACCGCTGAACTCTAAACTCCAGCTGTCCTTTCTGTTGGAGATACTAATCTGGGCTGCTTTCCAAACAGTCCATGTTCAGGCACACAATAGCTGATGCTTCTTTCTACTCCTTCCAAATTAATTTGCAGTTTCCAGTAGGCTCAGTAGTTTTTTAAGGGGAAGTTTTTAGACAGGAATGAATAAAACTGCTTGTCTTTTGGAAGCAGTCATCTTGGAGACCACTGAGGGAAGTTTCTGAAGAGTCTTGGTTTGGCTGGGTTGAGCTCAGTTATTTAGGGCTGTGGTAGCAAGAGATATAAAACTGCAGAGTAAAGATCAGAAGTTAGCATTGGTCCAGACTAAGGTGTGCTGGGGGCTGTTGGAAAGACACCTTTCTTCTCTGTGTTCTTTCAGTGATATCAGTGCTTTCATTGAGTGTCTTTGGGGTGAAGAAGCCTTGATGGTTGAGAAGTTTAACATCTGTATTGGAATTAACAGAGATGTTGGTAATTGAAGGTCTGAATAAAAATACTGAGTAAATTGGACTTGAAATTTTTTTTTATTGTTTTAAGACGTCTTTAAAAACTTAGCTCTTGAGGCCAATTTACTTCAGAGTGCGAGGAGAGGCAGACAAATTATTGTATATCCTGACAGTATTTCTTGCATACTCCTTTGGCATTCCTGTGTCTCAGACGTGAATTTGACTACATCAGTGCCAAGAGCATACTTGACAAGAATGGTTCGGGTGTTCACCAGAGCTGCTAGGAAAGAAAGATGGAAAGGAAGAATTCACTTTTTTACCTTTGAGAGAACATTGTTCCTTTGGAATGAAATTTCTGCTAATCTGGAATAAAAAATATTGCTGTAAACTCTATAGGTTATCTGTAAGTTATTATAGCTTTGAAATTGGTATTCTTATATTACAGGGTTTCAAAGCCAACTCTATAAACACCTATCCTTTTTTCATTCTTTAGTGTCTATGCTTTGGGAAACTTTCACAAAGGAAAATAAAAAGGCTTGAATTGCTGAAATACAGACTTGAGAAGTTATGTCTTATGTGCTGTAACTCAATGAAAAGTTTTTGTTACCTAGGTCTTATGTTGCTTTTCAAAATCTGAGGAAGTATTCCCTGAACAACTCCATGTAACACTGTTCAGTGGACAGTATGTAGCTGTTAAGAAAGCAGTTTATTGTCATATTGCACTTGTGTAGCTTCAGAAATTTTCCTTCTATGTTCATCCCATAGGGGGATTTTTTTGTATATAGTTGGTTCTAATGTGGTTTTCCTGCTGTGTTTTGCTGAGTAACATAAGCAGCCTGAGATCTTAGGATGCAGATATCGTCCAAATTGGTAAGGTTTTCATAGTGCTTGCTAGATCCAGCCATCAGTTTGAAGAGAAGGATGCATTTGAAACCAAATAAGATGCTTATATTCCAGATGAGGTTCACTAGTCCTTGGGCATCAACAACTGTAAAAATTGGAACATCAAGACCAGTTTCCTCTTGCCTGTTTATCTCACAGAATAATTACCATCTGCTTAGGGACCTGAAGGTTTCATTTCACCTCTAATTGAGTAGGAGAGTGTAACAACGAGTAAAAAACCTAAGTCTGTGCTGAGATACTTGTTGGCCCTTCAAGACACAAAGCATGACTGGTCTGGTGTATACAAATTGAGAATTAAAATTTGCAGGCATATCTTGTTAGTGTGCAGCAGACCTTCTGAACAAAGTACTTGATCAAAATATTTAAAATGACAGCAATGTACTTTTGCAAACATATTCAGCATACTTTTATATAACAAAATGGCCATTTTACATTGGTTTGTTTCTCTAATTTTCTGACACACTGATACAGGGTCTACTAAAGATTTTCAGAATCAAGCTGACAAAACTCAGTATACATGTAGATCTGAGAAACCAGTTTAGCTCAGTATTATGACAAACAGAAGTTTTCTTTATCTTTGCTCTCTTTTTTCCTGATGTTATGGCATCCTCAAGCCACACTGGCCATGGCTTTCCAGTTCAAGGTAGCTTTCAGTTCTCTGCAGCATGATGTAAGATTTCCTAGAGAGTGACTGTTTCAGGGCATTGTATTTGGATGGCTTTGCATTTAAAAAGAGAGATGTTAATTAGGAGTAATAGAGGCTGTAGTTCTTAACATAACTCAATATTATGTCAACTTTTTGCAGGTTGTACCTAAATTGCATTTGATTAATGTAATTTTATGCATGTTGTTTTGGAAGCTTACTTAGCAAAGAGTTGTTTTTACCTGTACTTATAGAAGCTTTCTTGAAGACGCGAAGGTCAAATGCTTTTATGATTTTAATGTCTTATCTGCAGGAGAAAAAAATATTTTAGGACTTACAGATTTTAGGTTAACTCAGATGGCTTTTCCTTGGTGTGTTTCATATATTTAACTTTTAGTCTGTTCTCTCTCCTTTATTTTATTAGTGCATTTGTGCTTCTTATCTTTCTTCTACATGACTACTTTCTGAGAGACTATGAAATGCACAGTATTTACAGATACAGCTTCTTATTAAAAATGTCAGATTTTATAGGGGAATTGTTTCCTCATCCCTTTAAATATAACAGATAACAAAGATTTTTCTAAAAATAGCTAGTCCAGAGTGGCTAAGGTAATAAAATCACACATAATTCACTTAATTTTTTGGGAGTACTTTAGCAGGGTATTCACCAGTAAATAAATTGTGGCACTACTTAATGTAGGGTTATTTCTGGGACACTGGACTTCAGCATTCTTCTGGTTTTATGCTTTTGGAATAAATATGATATAATATCTTTTACTTTTGACTTGTCTGTGGCTCAAATTTATTACTTTTTCCCTTCTTCTAGTGGCCTCAAGCAATCTGAAGCAGAGTCCTGCTATATAAATATAGCAAGAACACTTGAATTCTATGGAGTGGAATTGCACAGTGGTAGAGTATGTTTACATTGTAATTTTTCCTTTGGAAAGTAAATTTACGTGGGTTTTTTTTACATTAATTAATAGCAGTAAAAAAAAAAGTAATATTTAAGTACTGACTTTATCATCTCTATTTTTAGGGAGAGCTGGGTAATTTTTCAATAATTTATGTATGACATGGGTGCTAGAATTTCAACCAAATAAGCTAGAGCTCCTCAAAGTGTAATAAAGTATTTTTAAGATAAACTATATATATATATATATATATAAACTATATATATAAAGATATATATTAAGATAAAATATATATATATATATAAAATAAATATATTTTACTTAATAATTTTACAAAGGTTTCTGAGTGTCTTAGCATGAAAGAAAATGAAATGCTCTGTTTAGTGCTATTAGTTGGCAGGCGTTTTGTGAGGTTAATTTCTCTGAATTTCTAGCACTAATTTCTTTAGTGTTAAGATTATAGAGGGTTTTTCACGTTTAAATTCCTGTATTTCTTGATTCCAGGCTAAATCTAAGTATTTAACAGCATGAGTGATGACCAGTAAAAATGTGTTTGAATTCTTTAAATACAGGGTGTTTATTGATAAGAAACATGTCTTAGTATTTCATTGTCTACTGCAATTTAATTTTTTGGCTACACTATTCATCTGAAGTGAATCCCCAAAATGCTTTTTTATTGGCATTCTAGGGTGCAAGTTACCTTTTGTGCTTCTGTGTAATAGTAAATTGTTTTTGTATAGGACTTGAAGTGTAAAAACCAAAGGAAGTGTACTACAGATAATTGATTTCATAAGTGAAGATGACTTCTAGTTTTCCTAACATTTTTGAGGTTTTTTAATAATCCTGACACTAAGAGTTAGTATGAAAAATTGATAAATTTCTTTAATGATGAGGAAGGAATAGAATGAGTCATTTGCTTCCTTCAGCATATTTTTTTCTTGTTTTTCTTTATGCTGCCACAAATAAGTGAGTGTTGCATTGAATTTCTAGAAATTCTTAAAGTGCTTCTGTATGAAGCCACTGCAATTAGATTCATATTCATGAAATACAGTGCTCAAAAGGTAGACACTTTTTTTAATAATGGAGAAAAGTAGAAAGAAAGGGAAATTATTAAATCTGACTTTGTATAGTCTGTCCATTAGGTTATTTGTCACCTTTCTACTTTATTGAAGAAGTTCTTAGTGTTACACTGGAGATCACTATATTCACTTAACTTGATTGGATATTTGCCTTTTAACTTCTATTATAGCCTAGTATTTTGATAAGCCAACTTGAGTGCTAAGATTTCCACTCTAGACTGTGACCAGTCTCTTAATATTGACAGGATGTTGTTTCTGAAAGCTCTTCCAATTTCCATTATCCTTCCTGAGCTGCAGGCTGCTGAACTGCATGCAGGGTGTCAGTAGTGGTTTTCCCAGTGCCAGCAGTGATAATAGATTGGATTCAGACATTTTCAGCTAAATGAAATTTCACTGCAGACAATTTTGCTACTGTTTCAATTCAAAATAATAGTTTTATCAAAATTCATTTTTTAAGGATGAAATATTTGAAGGGATCTGTTTTTTCTAGTCATTGAACTAGACATCTAGATGTTTAGAAGCTGAGAGGAAGGAAATAGAACCCAAACCAGAAAATATCATGCCACCTTTCAAATTGAGTTTCAATATCATTTGAATGTTGATCTTCATTCTTCCTCTCCCTTCCTTATCTCAGAGTAGGTAAGGGAAAAAGAAAAGTACAGAGAAGGATAACAATCCTGAATGTTTAAAGGAAAAGCCTTCTGTAGCAGGTGAACAGCATGGAGAATATGAATAGCCAACAAGATCTTCAGTCTACCCAAAAAGAGACAGGTTTAAGTAAAGGAACTTTTCCCACAATGCTGCAGTTGAACTGTAAGGGTTACTTCTGATTTAATGGATGCTCAAGGTGAAATAGCTATCACGAACAGTCAGGCAGTCACTGGAGTCCATTAAACATAAAAGAAGCTTCTAAACCAGGAAATCCTCTACCTGTAAATGACCTGAAGCTGAGAAGGGAAGTCATCAGTCAGGGTTTAGTTGGTTGTCTCTGAAGTTTTGTCCTTCTAAAACATCAGTTGCAAGTCCCTGTTTGGATTGAATGCCATGAGGCAAACCTCTCAACCAACATGAGGTTGGCCTTGCTCCCTGTAAGAAGTTTTCAGTGAAGGTTTATAAGCTGCTTCTTCAGAGGCTACTATGTCCTGCCCCTGCTCTGGCAGGGATGTTTACAGTGCCTCCTGGTATCCTCCCCCCTCTCAGTACCGCTTTTAAATCATCCTTCCAGTTTTGTCACATCCCAGTGCCTTGACAGATTTAGCAGGGGCTAATTAAACTGTGTCTCTGTGAAAGGGTTTATCTCTGTGGATTCTGATGATCTTGTTCCTCTTAGATTGTGTATGGCAGAAGAACCAGGTAACACCTGGCTTTTATACTAATGGCCCAAAGAAGCTGGTGCTCCTGTACTGGTGGTTGAGAGTGGGATACTCTTGGATAATGTTTCTTGAAGAGCAGATGGATGTATAGCTTCCTTATTTTTTTTGTTTTATGATACAAAGTTAAATATTTAATATAAGTGTGAGCCTTTTTTTTAGCAACTTACTAAACATGCAACTTCAATCTGAGCTCAGTTTTCATCTGCAAACACTTTTGCTTTTTTTCTGATGAAAAATCTGAACTGCTAAAATAATAAAATATGTGATAGTGGTAGGGGAGACTCAAGAGAGTGAATTCAATATCTTAAAACTATATTGATATTTCTTGAATTTCTAATCTCCTTTTCACTCTGGACCACTATCCCCTCTGCTCAGTAATTAATCTGCTGTTAACTTATCTTTCATTTTTACTCAGAGAGTTGAAGATAGGAAATTTTTTGAATCAATATTATTTCCATATCTACAAAAATAAAAATAGTAATTGTAAATTAAATCAAATATGAGTCAGTACTTAAGTAGCTAGATGCCTCGCATGACAATTTTTTATAACTTTTCTTTACAACTTTTTATTATTATCTTCTTCATGTTACCTGTTTTTTAATAAAAATATGCATGTTATTTCTTTCTTATGCAATTTAACAGCATGCTATGAAAGTGAAATAACTGTACATCAATATAATTTTTCGTTAAAGAGACCCTCTCTTTATGCTATTCCAGCATCTTGATTTTGTGTTTCTTAGGCCTAATACAAAAGAATTCATAGTAACAAATAACATGGGAGCTTAGTGGTTTGGGCTGGTGCAGAGGAGGGTAAGGAATGAACTTTGTTCTGACAAAGCTTCTGGAGAAAATAGAGTAGTTTAGCCTAATTAATCCCCATCAAGTGTTTTAGATAATCCTTTGCTTCTACTTAAACATGTTGATTCTAAGGTTTTACTTTAAAAGCTGTTTTTTCTTCACAGTATTGATTTTTAAAAGCAGGACCCTAGTGTAAGCTCAGAGTGCTAATAATACAATTTTCTACCCTGCTTTAGGTTGGCCATATCATGGCAGAAGCAGCTAAACTGCAGGCACTTAATCTCCTGAATACCTCAGTGTTTTTCCCAAGTATTTAAATACAGGGATGTCACTTCTGGATTCCTGTATTATGCTTTGCAAATTAGGCTGGACTTCACTCATTCATGGGCCTGAATCACACTTCTATTCAACTGTTTTTAAAGGATTTATTATAGACTTTCCACAGTATTGCCAGAGCACATGCTACCTGTTATATTTTCCCATACCTTACTAATATAAAGAACTTGGGATTGGACATGGAGGAAAGCCATATATTAATTGAGCCCAGAGTACCATCTAGAGGAGCAGCTGCGCTACTGAAGGCTTTAATCTGTTACCATTGGCTGTCCTTTAAAAACAATCTGAAACTGCTTTTGAGTCAAAGCTGATATTTGAAACGATGGATTCTACTTACGTGTGGATTGATGTATACATTTAGGTCTGTTTAGAAATCTGTGTAATGACACATTAGTGTGTATTGATCATAAGAACTGGGAAGCCAAGATTTGTAACTTCTTTAACATCGGTCTGGCTTTAGGCTCAAAATGACCATCCAGCATCCTCCTCTCTGCCTTTTTGTTTTTGGGGTTTTTTTAAACTCAAATCTTTGCTTATATGTTTTCTCTTGAGTATCTCAGTACCTAGAAAGGATTGTAAAATTCTGATTTTTTTTTCCCAGTTGCATGTGTTAAGCTAATGCACAGCTTTTGGTTTAGTTAATAATGGATTTAATTTATTATATGAAATGTTCATGTGTATTTCTCCAACATATTCTCATATGTGAAATTATGGTCACCTCCTGTGCAGTCTTTCTTGGTAAGACCTTTTAGGAAAAAGTAAGGAATTATTTCCTCTCCTTTTTTAACGGCATGTAATCAGGCAATTTTTGTTCAGTTCCCAAAATTCTGTGACATTTACCTGACTAATCTTTGGAAGTATTTCGACTTCTTTCCTGAATTAAATAAGGTTAGACTTGCAAATTTACTCTTGATGCAGACCTAAGGAACATCCTGGGTAGTAGAATGAATGTCACAACTTTTATGAATGAATAATATTTAGAATGTGTAATAGATAACATCAAAGGAAAGACATGCGCAAAAATCAAAACTCAAAAATGTCATTGATTTTATTCCTCAAGCGTAGCAATTTAGGTATAGAAAGTGTGAAAAATAAATTTATTAGTAGATAATGTGAATGACACAAACTGCATCTGTGTTCTTACAGTATTTTTCTTTTTTAGGATCTCCATAATCTAGATCTTATGATTGGGATTGCATCCAGTGGGATTGCTGTATATAGAAAACTCATCTGTACAAGCTTCTATCCCTGGTAAATTCCTGTATTGTAAAGAAATGTGTCCAGTTTTTTCAATTTTACATCCATTTGCTTTCACATTTTTTCCAAAGAAGCCTACAATACACATATTTGTTCTTTATGGAGTATTGTATTATTTTCTTGTGCTTAGATAAAAACAAAAACTTACCTAGGTTTTTAAATCTTTAAGACTTTTGAAGTCCTTGCACTGTGTGAAGTCCTGATCAAGTTAATTTACATACAGGTATGAGTACATTATGAGGACCTTGTGGTCTTAGAGATTTGCTGCTGTTGTGCTCAATATGTCTCTTTAAAAACAAAACCAATCAGTATTGCTATTAAAGTTCAGCCCCTAATTCAGTCTGAATTAAGTTCAGTCTGAACTTTTTAACGTGGCATTCAGCAAGAAGACACTTCTTGGAGTAGAAATGTAAAATGAGGTTTTTGGAGTTTCAGATTTACAGGAAGTAAGATAATACAATTTAGATATTTTTAAATGTCATCAAATATGGGTGTATAACATTAACAAGCAGGTGAGAAACCTTCACATTCTCTGATACATAAAACATTAGAATGCATGATTGTGCTGTAGAAAATAACCTCTGCAAAGAAATAATGTGCACAGGAACTCTGATGTGAATGACATGAGAAGTTACATAAGCTATAATTTTTTTAAAGTGCTTTTGGGCTTTATTAGCTATATCATACTAAAATTATAACCTGAATAAGAAGTTATATGGAGGTCAGGCATTTCCTTAAGGTTTTTGGATTGGATCAGAAAGAAATTTTTTCCAGTCTTTCATTTTTAAATGAAGTATGAATTTTTTTTTTTATGCTTGATAAAACTATAGCTTTGTCATGTTATACGTGAATTCTTTGAATTTGTAACAATTGTTCTGGATAACTTTTTCAGTAAGATAGTACAGTGTTCTTAATCATGAGAGAAAAATACATTCCAGTGAGTTGTACTTGCTTTTTGGCCCTTAATTATAAAAAAAACTCCCTAGCTGTAGTCTTTAAATACTAGTGTCATTCCATCCTTCCATTTATGAACCCAGCCAAACAGCTATTTCCTATAGAAGAACAATAAAATCAGTTTCAATTTAAATTCTAGGGGAAAATATACTGCATGGTCTCTGGATTTTTTTTCTTTGCTGTGAGTTGCATTTCAACTCCCTGGGATGTACTGCAATCATCCGGGGTAAATGCATGTCAATAATAATGCTCTCATGTAGCAGCAGAGTGAAAGCTTGTATTTTTCCATTTCTAATGCACATTGAAGCATAGAAGTCTTGACTCTCATCTTTGTGCCTTGAGTGTTTCTCTTTCATACATCAGTCTCTCAGCTTCTTTCAACCTCTGCAGGTTTTAAAAACTGCCAGCTGGAGGAACATTTTCTGTCTTCTGCCAGTGTTGTTCTGCCAACTTAGTTGACCTAAGTAAGATATGAATTGATAATAGTTGTTCCTGAAAATCACAGAAGTAATGGCATTTTAAAATCTGTGACTATGAATTTTTTTAAGGAAGGGAAAAATAGTTTGTAGCACACAGGACAGGAGGAATCTACAACTTCCTATGCTACTTTTACTCCTGAAGAGCACAGAGGAATAAAACACAGATGCTAAAACATTTTTCACAAAAGCCTATTCTCATTTACAGAAAAAATTGAGGGAAGTAAAACCCACAGGTTTTTCAGTTCAAATAATTCCTACTCTAAAATATGAGGTTTAGGCAGTAATATTTTAAGCTGACAGCTCATGCAGTTGTTCCAAGCTTTCCTACTCACTCACTTTCTCTCTGCTTCTCTCTCTCTCTCTCTCTAAAAATTTCATTTCATCTTGGAAGCAAAATCTCCCTACACAGGGGCTAACTTTTTGATATTTTATTTCTGGCATCTTGTTTGAGTTAATCATAATTCTTTGTGCAGGAATGGTGTCCATTCCCTGATCCCACCAAAACAAGCAAACACTGAAAACCACCAGAGTGGTTGCTTGGGATGTATTTGTAGTTTGAATTCTCACTTTTATTTTATATCTCAAAGCAGGATGTATTTCTGTAATGCCTGAAGTAGTATTTATTTAGGCTCTTTATGTAACACCATTTGTATCAAGTGGTTTTTCCTATGGACTGTGCAAACTTCACCATTAACAAGTTAGAACTCAAGGTGGCAGCAAACACCATCGAAGCACTCTTTCCAAAATTTTAAGTAAAATACTCTGCAGTGGATGACAACAATACAACTATGCCATATGGTAGTAGTCAAAGGGGCCCAAAAGTTTTCAGGAACAGAGGCAGTGAGAGAGCTCTGCCTTGGCAAAAAGATGCTTTTCAATCAAAGCAACCTACGTAAAGAGCTGACTGATCAGTCAGCGACAATGCAAGTCAAGATAGGTTTAAAAAATAGCTTTGTATTTAATGCAGTATTTTGTGCACTCTGCAGAGTTATTCTCAAGGGTGCTTAACAGTTATGTGGTAATTTCCAAATTTTCCAAGTAAATATTAATGGCAAAAACATACAAATACAGCAGCAACTGAAGTTAGGTAGTAAATGCTATTTTGTGTATGCCATTTCACTGCTTTGAAAATTTCAGAGAAACTGGTTGAGGAATGCATAATACATTGCTAGTTAAAACTTGGAAAACAAGTATCTTGCATAGCAAATTGGACAGAATCTTTTTTCAGTGGCAAAGTATAGGGTTTACAGGTAAAGAAACTTTCTCTTTGCTTCAAGTCACAAGTACCAGCTGTTAGTACTAAGTTCTAGGACAGGACTGCCAGTTTAATCAAAAATTAGTGATTCTGTGGCCCACGGAGTGACAAATCTATTTTGATGCTTGTGAATGATAGGAAGATGGGACCCAAAAGATCTATCATTCTTAATATGCTACAACTAGTGAGTGCTTTTTAAATAAACCATGAAATTTAATGATTTGTGAGTGTTGCATATCTGCAATACTCACAATTTGTGAGTATGCATATCTGTCACTGAACAGATTATTGGTGAGAGAAAAGGGCCACTGAACTGCCAGTTATAAGACTAGTAACTGCATTCTATTAATATAATTTTTGGATATGGCATCTTCAAGAACTTGTTAAGTCTAAGTGCTTTGACACCTTAATCTCCTAGATTTTTATTTTCTAGGTGTGAACATTCAGTCAGTTTGTGGGCATAACATTGCAAATGATTTTTAGTTATTGTTAAATGAAAATGTCAGAGTATCAAGTGTTCTTCATGCCTGAACTAAGTAGGTTTAGTTGTACTTTAAGAAGAATGAATGGAATTGAGAGGGGTATTCTATTTAGGAGAATGTCAAAATAAAGATACTTAATGCTCTGATTTGGCTTGAAGTGATTATGTGGTCATGCACTGAATCATGGGGGCTGTTTTGGTTTTGATGGAGTTTTGGTAGTTTTTTGTTTGCTTGTTTTGGGGTTTTTCAAGAAAAAGCGGGAGGTAGTGGAGAGCGATTGAGGGAGTTTTGGTACTTGCAGCTCAGGAAATACAACTGAAAATTTCTGACTTGTCAGATATTCAGAATCAAGAGCTTTTAGATGAGCAATGCAGATCACTGATCTTTGAGGTACAAGTCAAATGACACAAGTATTTTAATAGTTGACCTAACAGGAGAGGTGCAAATGATTTCAATTTTCCATTAATTTTCACATCAGTTTGTCTTGTTGAAGAATAGTGTTGAAATACCTGTTTCTTTGTGGTTCTGTAATTGATGGAGAAAAGCATTTTCTGAAGATGGCATTGTTTTCCACCTCTTGTGCAGAAAGAGGGATAGGTAATTCCATTAATATTCTTGTTAGTAACTGGCAAATATATTCTCCTGTATCCATGAAGGATGTTGCTCTATAACTCAAGTGCCTCTCCCATGAGCAGTTGGGAATGAGTTTTTATGCCATCGCACTTAATGAGAGTAATGCAAAAACTGTGCCAAACTGAGAGGACTTTCAACAAAGTTCATACCTGATATCTAACATCCTGTGAAACATCCGTTCTCGAAAATATTATGAGACTTTTAGCAGTAAACCTACAAAACCCTTTCATGATTTTTTTTCAGGCAAATATGACTTGATCAAACCTTAAATAGGTTTCCTAAAGGCCTCTGTAAGATTCCAGCTGACCATAGAACAGAGATTTCTTTGTCCAAAAATGCAGGTTTTCAGTTACTGAAGTAGAACTATTGCAGAGAAAATTTAGGTATTTTAGACAAATCTTATTTTGCTGTGGGAAGGTGTGCAGGTGGGTGGAAGTTTGTTTAATTTAGAAAAACTGATAAGTGTATAATTAAAATGAAAATTGCTTGAACACCAATTTCAGTTGTAATCTTTACCTTAGAAAATATGTATTCACGCTGTGTATATTTAAAAAGATGTGTTCAGTTCTAAAATTACCACATAAATTACATAGCAATGTTAATGAAGTGAAAAGTATATTAACACTTTTTCCTACAGTTTTCATCCTTCTAAAATGATGATTTTATCTAGAGATTTTGTTTAGTGATTAAGACAAATACATTATATCTTTCACCTTATGAAACGAATTCTGCAATGCCTCTGCAAAGTTTCAGTTGTTGTAAGACCAACCTTGTCATGTCATTAGGGTCTTCAATTTTGTTCCTTTAGTCACAGTTGTCATATGACTCTAAAGTTATACAAAAGTTGACACATTTAACATTTGTGCAGCTTAGTGTAGAAGATGTCATCGAGTTTTTTGCTGCAAGAATAGATTTGGTGGGAGAGAACTGCTGTGAACTATTTAAAGATTAAACGAGGACATTTATTTGACACTCAACACAAGAGATGGCTGCATATTATTCATTGAATATTTTACAGCTCTAATCTTTCAGGCTTACTGTACACAATATTATTTTTCATTGTTTTATCACTCTAAACATTGCTCGGTATTTCATGGCCTGTTTCTGTCTTTTAGGGTGAACATTTTAAAAATTTCCTTTAAAAGGAAAAAGTTTTTTATACAACAACGGCAAAAACATGTAAGTAGTCCTCTAATATTTTTTTGCTCTAGTGTCAATATTCAATATTTTATATTGAATGTAACCTACAAACTGCTGATCAAAAGGCTCTGTTGGGATAGTGTGCCTTTGAAACTCTTTCGTTAACTTGGTCTTGCTATTCTTGTCTGCTTATTCCCTCTCTTTTTTCCCTTTTATTATTTCTTTTCCAACACTGAATCCCTCCACTTTCAGTCTGTTGGAGTGTATCTTTCCCATAGAGGCTTCTTTTCTCTTGGGGTCTTTGGGTAAATGCAGATCTCCGTCCTTTCTCCAATATCTATTAACAGCATATTTCCCCTTTCTCACCAGCATCTTCTGCTCTTTCCCTTGTTGCTCTCCCTGCCCTGTAGAGTTCCCTAATGCAGTGAATCTACTAAACTGCTTGTCCCATCTAGGGGGAGTTTGTGAGGTCCCTTCAGCTTATGCGGCTCAGAGCTCAGGAAGAAAGCAAGGTTCCTGGAGGAAAGGAGAGCTTTGCAGATGGAAAACATGAGGTTGAAAAAGGAAATAGCCCACCTGCTGCTGTGTGTAACATGGAGGGCTTTAGGAGTTGGCAAATTATATGAAGAGAGTTGATAAAGCGCATATAAAATTTTTCAACTGTTAAGAGATGGCTTCTGTTGGTTGCTTTGTGCTCTTTGAAGAACAATTGAAATATTAGTCTATTTAATGGGGAAGGAAATCTTGATTACTGATTATTATTGTGCTACCACAATATGAAAAAAATATTTTTTACAAAGAGCATACATTATTTAATATGACAGAAAAAAACAACTTCTCAGAAACTAGTGATCAGCAGATGTATAAATATTTTAGTTCAATTGAGGACAAAACTTAGTAAAAGGTAAATGTTAACTTGTACCTAAAGTTCATGGAGGTTCTTTCTGGTAGTACACAAGCTCTTAAATTTATAGGAACTGTGTTACAAGACCACCTCTTGATCCACATAGATTAGAAGGTCTGCTGAACACAGATTTCTAAGGAGGCCTTTTTTTTACCCAAAAGGAAAATGTTTTCTTCTTTTTTCTTTTCTGTGTATCCTTCTTTTTTCCCATTTTGGTGGGCTCTTTGAAATTTGAGGAGTGTGCAAGTATGTATATGTTACATTTCAGGATTCATGTATAAAAAGAGTTAGTTTCCAGATTTAGTGTTACTGCACTTGTGCTTGCACACACACATAGCATGCACAGGGTGTGTCCTTACACACAGTAGGGTGATTTTAAGGTTTTTTTACTAGCTGTAAGTTTCAAAATATGTTTTTTATATGCAGACATGTCAGTCTGTTCATTTATATTTCACTGCATGAAGAAATGAGTGGTTGATAGACCATTCTACTCAATTGTGAGTGTAAACACTTGCAAGTAGTAACTTCTCTCCTGAGTTTGAGGATTAAAAATTCACTGATAAATAGTAATTTTAAAATCTAAATATTTTCAAATATACAGATAAGTGCAGGCTTTCAGACAGCAGTTTCCAGGGCTTGGAACTCAATGATTTTTAGTCCCTTTCAACCCAAACCATTCTGATTCTCTGAAAATGAGTGTATTCACAATGATTTTGTAATATGGAAAAATAAAGTGTCAATATAGAACTATCTGTGGACTTGATGTAAAATATGTGTGTTCATTATATAAAGACTTGGCTGCTGTCAAAAGTAGAATTTTTGTCTCTGGAGACCTGTGTCACTTTTGAAGAGAGCAGCAATCTTAATTTGTTCAATCAAACATCTGATAAATGATGACAGTTCAAGGCTCTTAATTCTTTTAGCTTACCTTCTCTTAAGTGATCATAGTTCTTTGTTTCATAACCTCCAGAGATGACAGTAATGCATGCAGTGTCATGCTTAAAGAGCTACAGAACTGTAAGAAAAGTAAGGCCAGCTGCATGACCTTTTTACTCCTCCTCAGTTCATGTGAAAAAGCAGACCAGGTGTGCCACTGAATCTGTGGATACATCCATCCTTGTCAGCCGGCTTTGTTTGAAATTTAGGGCATCAAGTGTGCAGTGCTCTGGTGGTATTGCTTGGAAAAGCTTGCTGGTGCCGTGCAGAGGGAGAGAGGGGAGTGGAGTCCGAGGGGTTTCACCAGAATAGTGGGATGCTTGAGGGGTGTGCGAGGACAGATGACTGCATTGGTGTCAGTTTTCAAAATGATCACTTTTTTGCTTGGAAAGACAGAAGCAAATAGGTAAATGAATCTGAAAGTAAAAGAGATGAAAGAGTGTGGGGAAAACAGAGCAGATACTGTATATTCTTAGGCAAGGTTTGACTAAAGAGGACAAGAGTGCTATAGAACCTCTTTTATATTTTATATGTCGTATGTAGATTCAAAAATCTACAGAAAGTTCTCAAAGGCAATGGATTTGCAGTCCCCTGGGATATGTCCCATATTTCATTGATTTGTTCTCCTTATTTCATTTACTCCATTTTTCTTTCCTTATGCACCTTTTCTGAAAAAAACAACTTACCTTTTCTCACTCTTTCCGTTCTACTCACCTTCTCTTTTACCCTCCCCCTGCTCTGGTCTGTTGATCAGCTACTTGATTAGGAGTATGCAGTATTTCTTTTTCTACTGAAGAGCCAAATAAGGACTGGGGAGCAAGACTGATGAATCAGTGAATGTCTGATGCTAGAGAAGCTCATGACATGTAGGCTTAATGAAGGGTGGAGGATTTAAGGTAGGAATAGGAACTATGCTGTTTAAAGGCAACATTTTGTACCTTTCAGAAATGAAATTTTATTTTCAATGTGCTTACCTAATGCTTAAAACAACTTCATTTGTTGCATACTAAAATATATCTTTGCTTTTTATGCTCTAGATATTTTCAGATTTTCTGTTAATGGAGTGAGTAGGCATACAACTGATGGAGAAATTCTTCCATATGCTGGACAAGCAAAAGACTTTAGTTACGTAGAATTGTTCCCTTTACCTCAAATTTCTCTAACCCTCATTTCTTGATAATCATGAAAATGCCATTCTTTTAGAACTTGACTTGAGAAGTATAATGGGCATTATGTCCTGGGATCCCACTAGAACTCTCCTCCCCTTTAAAAAAATACACAGATTTAACAGCATAACTTGCAAGGTGGCCTGTTAGTGAAGCAGATTGTAATTAACAAAAGATTATTTTAGTCTAAAAATTGAATAAATATTTATGAAACTTCTCAAAATATTTTTCCTAGCTTAAATCCATGTTGAAACTTTCAGCCTTAGAAACTTAAAGGCTGCTAAGAAGGTTCTGTGACAACAGAAAAGCACACTTGTAAAAAACAAAATTAATTGCTGCTAACAAACCTAAATTTAAAAAGATAATATTAGATGTACTTAGTTCCTTATATTTATACTATAGTCTTTCAGTATAATTGAGATGTTTGAATAAAATAATTTTTGTGGCAATTGAAAGGCCAGTACTTCAGGCCAACAAAAATATCTATACACTTACTTTTATTTGTCTCCTGGAGTAGTAAAACCCTTCAAGTGGGATTCAACCAACAGGGAGTATGTCAGAAATAGCATTTGTCATTAAACCTTTGTGATGTGTGCTTCATATATTTCAAGAAATACTGAGTTAAGATTTGCTATGCTTTCCTGCTTTGTTTTGTGTAACTACTTAGAAGCAATTGTGGTGAACTGACAAATTGTTTCCAATATGCAAGAGACTCAAATAACAAACCCACATCTTGAAAAGAAAATATGTTTTAAATGCTTTAATAGATATATGGAAAACGTTCCTTAAAGACTGTAATCAGTTAAATGTTTTTCAGTACTTATGTAAAATCAAGAGGAAATTTTTTTTCTCTTGAGAGTGTCACTGTTTTTCTTAAAAGCTGCAGATTCTCTGGACTAGACATGAAGTGATTTGCAAAAGCCGGCTTGGTCTCAGATACGTGTCAATTGTAAAAGGCTGCCTAGAAATAAAAAATACACAAGAAAAACAGATTGACTATACCAGCCAAAATGGTTTGTAGTTATTTCCCAACAGGATTGTTGCTGTGAACCAGCAAAAGGTTGCCTGTCTAATTATATGTTGAGATGACAAAATTAGTCATAATTTAGAGGAGCTAGAAAAGATGAGTGATGAAAAACTTGTTTTTTCACTGGTGTGCTGAGCTATGCTGGCAATTGTCTCAGGTCTCATGTTACCTTTATTTTCTACTTTTTGCGTTGCTCTCATTCCACTTTCTTTGCATCAATAACTAGATTAACTAACCAAAGCTTTCTCTTGTACAAAACTCTTGGGATAAACATTGATGGCACAATTGTGTTGCACTCAGTTTCACTGGCACTTTGGCACTGAAGTTACTCGTGAGAGTTTGCATCGAGAACGCAAGTTTTATATTGCCTGTATTCTGCTCTGAACCTCCTCATTGTGGCCTCACATTATCATCCAAGCAGGAGTGGATTTCAACAGCAGTAGCAGCAGCTCCAGTCCCATCAGAAGTATTTTCTTTCCCAAAGAAAGATCTCTGTTAACATCTTCAGTTTTTTCTGAAAGAATGAAAAGAATATGCATTTTGCATATTATGGCACTTGAAAGAACATTATTGAATTGAAGCCTTACATGAAGAGTTTGAATTCAAAGAATGAGGGTTTTTTTCTTTTGACATTGCACCCTTAATTGAATGTTTTAAAGAATTTTGTTTGTCTTAAGAGGTCAAAATCTGACTGGAAACCTGAGAATATATTTATCAGTATACCATGATACTCATATATACAAAATCTTTACTGCTCTAGACTTAAATATTTTATTAACATTTCATGAACTTTTAAAGTGCACATTTTGCAGTTTTTAATTTCAAATAGTCATAGAGGTATTTTGGCCATCTCCAGCTCAAAATCTACTGTATGCTGGTTTTTTGTTTGTTTGTTTGTTTGCCACAATGTATTTTTTATGTTTAAGCTTAAATAATTCTTGTTTTTTTATGATCTTGTTTACTGTTTCATCTACTTGTATATGTTGAAACATGGTGTTCCCTACTGTTACAGAATGAATCCAGAGAGCATATTGTTGCCTTCAACATGTTAAATTACAGAGCATGCAAAAATCTTTGGAAATCTTGTGTAGAGCATCACACATTTTTTCAGGCAAAGAAGTCACTACCTCATGAAAAAAAGATATTATCACATTATTGGACTCTGGGTTCTAGAAATCCAGCAAAGTAAGTATTTGTGTGAAAGCATGTTTTGCTCTATGATGGGAATGGGAGGATTTGTGTCAGTAGTAGCTCAAGTTGGAGTGGCAGAGAGTTGAGTCCTGTCCATAGCTTTGTTCCAGTCTATATATGAACCATTTGACAAGTTATATGGCTGTGGTTTCACTTTCTGCAATGTGATCTCCTTACAGTAGAACTTGTCTTATAATTGCCTCAAAAGGTGTTTGGATATATGTTTTATTACTATTTTTTCAACTTGTTGCTTCAGTCTGAAGTATAAAAACATTGGAAAGGAAAATGTCATGTAGCTAATGATCCGGTAAGAGAATTTCAGAACAGATTTGTTTTGAAATGTTTAGCCATTAGTGTCATATACACATTCTGTTTAATATGTTAGGGCAGTTTCTGGAGTGCATCACACCAACCACTTATTACTGACACAAAGATGAAAAACTTTCTCCCATTCAGGTATTCAAGATAGCCCTGTTGTGACACTTCTAATCCTTTATTTGTCTCATTGGATTCTTTAGTTACAAAGCACTAGAACACTAGTTTCCTAGTGTTGTTTAAGATTTAGTTACCAGGAAGTAATTCTTTAGAGCCTGTGATTTTCCTATATGAAGCTGGGATTATTCCTCCCCATATGCAGTTACTGAGCCCTATTGTCATTAAAGTTAAGCTGCAGGTTTATTGTCCAGTCACATGACATTGTAATGTCCCTCTCCATTTCTTTGCAGTTAGCCCTTATTTGGCTATCCTGTGTGATTTTTTTTACTCTGCTTTTTTTTAGGGGCTTTTAAATTTTTTTGATAAGTATCAGTCACAGTGATTTCTTCCGTTATGTTGATTTGTTCTGTTGTTACATTTATCAGCAATTCAGCTACAAAGATGTCATGTCCTGTGCCTTCATTGTCTCATCCAACCGTCCCAATCCACCTACCCCACCCCCAAAAACATTCTGTAATGAAACATATAAAAAAATATTTCATATTAATAGTGAATGAAGAAGAAAGTCTTGTGTCATTATCCTCTCTGGATGTGAGATTCTGGGGGTTCTTTGACCCTTTGATGATCTGTAGACTCTAGAAACCTTCTTCTTCTCATGATTTTTGGAGAAGTATTTTATTGTCTTGTTTTTGTTCATGGGTAGTGTGCTTTTGTGAGTTTTTTGTAGTGTGTTCTCGTAACAGTTTAATTTTACATGTAATTTGTCAGACTTGGAGATTTTCTGTCTTCTGTTTGGATAAAGCTTCAACTTCTGAATGATATCAACATGCTTCAAATGACTCCTCAGAA
>NW_023416550.1:0-71667 GCF_012460135.2 Molothrus ater | reverse complement strand
ACTGAGCACTTGCAGCACTCATTATGTCCAGATATAAATCTTTCCTGCTTGATGCTCAGCACCTTAATTTACCAATTTCTTATTTTTCTAGCTGATCTACATGGTCCTAATCGCACGTTGCTGTTCCAGGTTTGTTTGCAGGGAGGGAGGGAATTCCAGACCATCAATCTTTCTTTAGCCACTGACTTAAACTCTCATCAACCTGAGGTTGCACAAGTGGAAAATTACTTCCCTGAAGTAGTTGCATTGCATTTTTGTTGGCATATTTGGACTCTGCAGTTTGTTACTGATCTAACGCTGATCTATTTTAATAATTTTGGGGTGGTTTTATTGAGAACAGCAATGTAGTCAATTTTGTGTTTTCCAAAAGACTTTTAGGTGGCTGTTAAAATGAAAAAACTTCCTTAAAATTTGAGTTTAAGGAAGAACACACAATATTTAAGAAACAACACACAATATTTTTATTTTAGACTTGGACTGTAGCTGCTAAAACTTTTACAGACTTGATGAACAATAGGATTTAAGCACAGCAGGCTCTGCAAAAACTATCTAGGCTACATTGCCTCAGAAATATTTGTTTTATAAAGGATTGTTTTGGACACAGAAATCCAACAGACACAGGAGATACCTCTAAGTAGTTTAAGTTAAAATTGTGGATGTTGGAAAACCTTCATGGAACATCTGAGTTGATTCTGCCCCCTCTCCTCCGTGCCTGCTCTTGGTCCTCAGCAGGATTTTGTGCCAATGTGAATAATTTTTAAAATTTTCTTTGAAACCATCACAGTGCTGCAAAAAGCAGGGAGTGGCTATACTCCATTATGGGCCCCTTTCCCTCTCTGAAATAGCCCCAAATGATGCACAGGCAGAGTTTCCTGAATGATCCGTGGGTAAACTTGCAGAAGGGAGAAGCAAGCCAGTCATGGGCAGGGTGATCTTAAAGAGATTTTTGGGTCTAGGAGATGCCTCTGGGTGCTGCTATTACCCTAATGATGGTTAATGGGAGGGAAATGTGCACTGAACAGACTTCATTAGGTTTCAAATTTCGGTCTTTGTGGTACAAAGAAAGCCAGTTCTCTTTCCAAGGCAGGAGATGAAGAGGAATTGCTGTGGAAAGCTTGGTGCAGAGGAGCAGATGGGGAGAGTTTGATGCTGGGAAGGAAGGTAAATTGAATGCTGCAGAATCAAAACCAGGCCAAGGGGCACTGTGGGGACAAAAAATCCCCCCAAAAAGCCAAACTCGCCCAAAAAAAACCCTCCAAATCCAGCCTGCTTACTTGGTACCTTAGATATTCTCTAAATAATGTGGATGGTAGCTTCTTTTCATCCCATGGAATCAAGAAATGTCCAGTACCACTTTGGCTATTGGCTGCGCCATTTCTCAATTCGCTGTTTCCTAAATAGACACTTGATCTATTTTATCAGTTGGAGACATCATGAAATGAAATGTTTCTGGAGTAAGGCAGAGGTAGATCTAAACCAGCCCTGTCTGGAATAAGCTGGAATAGCTGAAGTGGAGCTAAATAAAAGCCAGGAATCCAAACTTGCACTGCTGAGTTTGCTTTGAGTGTAACTGTCCCCAATGAGAATATTCTGCTACCTGGAACAGAGTCAGGCTTTTCCTCTAATATTGTATCTAGGTTAAGTATTTCACCTCAATAAAGACTGCACAGTTATAATGAACAGTACTTGATTTCTGAAAAGCTTGGGTTTTGTCATCATTATTAACTTAATGCCCATTAAGAGTGTAATTATGGCCACAGTCCCCAAGTACTTCATCCTCGCTGAAGGCCTTTGTTAAAACATTGCTTTTGCTTTGACAGTGTGCACAAATTATGTTTGGGATTGCAGAGGCATAAGAGCCTAAAAATAATTTAGAAACCTTTAATCAGAGTATTCTTAAAGTTGTATGAGATAATGTCCTATTTTTGTTCTTAGCTGTGGCCATACTCACTGTGCTGTGAAATGAAGACTAAAAAGGAAATTTCCAGGTTTAATAGTGGAAAATGCATATTGAGAATAACCTTCATGGTGCCATCCTCAGGATGGGTTCACAATTGTTGGTTGGTGAAGGAAGCATTCTCCTAAACTATGATTTTTCAGAAATCAGTATTACTACAGCCAGGAATGTGTTTCTGACAGCTGTTTGTTCACAATTCTTAATCGTGTTTTCCAGTACCAGCTATCAGATATTTACAAATAAAAAGCCACTTTTGGAGTTGTACTTCCCTTCAAGTCAACAGAATTTTAGAGTGATCAGAGGCTTCTGGATGGCTTTAAAACACAGGGCACCTAAAAGCGATTTTAGATGCTTTTTTTGCATGAAAAGTTGGGTCAAAATTCATGGCTGTTGGATAGTAGGCTGCAAACCAAAACCCACCAGGGGCCGTGTAGATGAGAACTGATAAATGGCGATTGAAAGGGAGAACCAAGTGTTAATGACTCAGTTTCCTGCTCAGGCAGAGGAATCGGCTTCTCCCCAGCTTTGGGACTTTGCAATCCACATTTTTCCCTGCCCAAACATCCCAGGGCTCCCGGAGTTTACTCAGCTGATGTGGCAAACACCAGGCAGGGCCTGTGCAGCCAATTACCCTTTAGATGGAGCTGTTTCTCCTCGGATGATGTGAGGGTTGCAACTATAAGAAGTTGAGTAAGAACGAGCTGAATTGAGCTGCAGTTCAGTAAAAGGTTTTATTCTTTTATTAATGTATGTTTATCACTGCCAAAGAAAGCAATGCGTATCCTCTTCAAACCTATTCAAAAATCTCTTGTGAGAAATACATATTGATAAGGAAAAGATGTATAATGATGTTTTGGAAAAATACACAAGTAAATCTGTACAGCTCAAATTTGGGATAGTTTTGTGATATGGAAAGGGTGAGTGCTGCATGTAAGATAATGTTACACAGTCAGTGAGCTGAGCTTCTGAGCATTCAGATATTTCCCTTGGAGCTGAGGAAATTTGTCTTTTCCCTGTGAGCAGCAGTGCATTGGTGGGAGTGATCCTCAGAAGGGTAACAGCGATTTGTTTGCTCCCCATCATGATTAACACGGGCACCTTTCATTACCAGGCAATCCTGCTTTATCAGCATTAACTCCAGCACACCCAAAGCAATCCTGCTGGCTGCTCCTCGGGAAGTTGTCTAATTAACTTCTAATTTACTTCACTTTTGGAGCGAAGTGCCACTTCAGAAGGATGTTCCCTGGCAGGTGTGGTTCCGGGTCTGTGCCCTGCTGCAGGATGAGCCTGTTGGGGTGCTCTGCACACTCAGTGCTGCCCAGCAGCCCCTCCAGAGCATGCAGTTTATTCAGCCTGCAGGGATTTTTTTTGCTGTCAAGAGATGTGGATTTGGCTGTGGGCTCTGCTAATTGTTGTGGCAGCACCAGCAGCCTGCTGCTGCCTCTCCCTGTGCCCTCAGTTAGGGGGGCACTCGTGGATTGGATTGATGAGAGAGCAAAATCCTCCTGCAGGAAGAGGGGACTGGGGCCAACCTGCTGCAAGGGAGCAGCAGGCTCAGCCCAAGCACACATCTCCCTTTTCTCTCACACAGCCTGAGCTGCTCAGAGCAGAGCTGAGCTGCTGGGGACACTGGAGGCTGGGATTTGGTGGCCAGCAGCGGTGTTTGGGGTTAACTCTGTTTGGGGTTAACTCTGTTTGGGGTTAACTCTGTTTGGGGTTAACTCTGTTTGGGGTGATGGGGTGAGCCAAGGCACTGGTGCTCAGCCTTTCTCCTCCGTCCCTGGTGGATTAGGGGTGTCAAATACATCTCTACCTCTCCCCTTTGCTGTGTGCTTTGGTAGGGCAGGACTATGCCATTGAGAGGTCTCTATTCAGGCGTTTGTCTTGGAGATGTTGATTGTGTGTCCCCTTCCATCATTTTGGAGATGTTTATTGTGTGTCCCCTTCCATCATTTTGGAGATGTTAATTGAGATGTTGATTGTGTGCCCCCCTTCCATGATTTTGGAGATGTTTATTGTGTGCCCCCTTCCATGATTTTGATGTTTATTGTGTGTCTCCTTCCATGATTTTGGAGATGTTAATTGTGTGCCCCCCTTCCATGATTTTGATGTTTATTGTGTGTCCCCTTCCATGATTTTGATGTTTATTGTGTGTCCCCTTCCATGATTTTGATGTTTATTGTGTGTCCCCTTCCATGATTTTGGAGATGTTAATCGTGTGTCCCCCCCTTCCATGATTTTGGGGATGTTAATTGTGTGTCCCCTTCCATGATTTTGGAGATGTTAATTGTGTGTCCCCCTTCCACGATTTTGGAGATGTTAATTGTGTGTCCCCTTCAGCCTTCTCTCTGCATGGAGGAGGTCTGGCCTTTCCACCATCCCTTGTGGAAGTGGCTGTGACCCTCTCAGATCCCTTTGCTTGCCCAGGCCCCCTCTCACTGATGCAGAAGCCACATCCAGCCCTGTGCTCACAGGTGTAGCCCAGGAAATTCAGTTTTCTGTGATTTCCAGGCATGAATACACAGTGACCTTCCAGTGCAGGCTCTTGGGACTTTGCTGGGCTTGCTCTTTGCCCCAGCTCCTCCTGCTGTGCTCTCAGCAGCTTCTGGAGGGGAAATTCTTTATCATGTTTTCCAGTACCTGCTATCAGATATTTACAAGTAAAAAGTCACTTTTGGAGGTGTTCTTCTCTTCAAGTCAATAGAAGTTTAGAGGGATCAGAGGCTTCTGGGTGGCTTGAAAACACAGGGCACCTAAAAGAGATTTTTTGCATGACAAAATTGGTTCCAAATACGTGAGTGTTGTTTGTTTGATGTTGGACAGCAGGCTGCAAACCAAAAACCTGCTGTGATTTTGGGATGAGCAGCTCTGGTCCAGGCTTGGGGTTGCCCAGCAGTCCTCAGGGGCAGGTGGGACCTGCTCCTCTCTGGATTCCCTGAAGGCCTCTCCCAGCCTGATTCCCACACCCAGCCTGGCTTCTGGCACCATCCCTGCAGGCTGTGATGAAGCTTTATTAGTTTCATTAGCCTCTCATTGCAAATAATCAGAACCATGCTAACAAATCCCCTCATTATTGCTGTATAAATCTTGCATCATAGCTCCTTGTTGTTTATTAGTGAGCAGCTGAAGGTTCTGCCAGTGCAGGAGGGAAATAAATAAATAAATCTCTGCTGGGCAAGGACTCCTCTCCTGATGATTCCCAGGCAGTCCTGAAACCCTTCCCCAAACCTTTATTCATGTTTCTCTGCCAGGAATGAAATAATGGAGTTTGAAATAACTGAGCAGCTCCTCACCTGTGTGAGCAGCATCCTTGAGGGCATCAGGGGTGTGCTGGGAGCAGTGGAGGCCCAGAAACCCCAAGAACTGAGCAGAGCTTCAATTCTCTCCTAAATTTGGCTTTGTGTGCTCTATGAAGAGTACCCAACCTCTCTAACAGAGACACCTCACACGGATTTTTCACGTTCTCCACCTACACAGTGTTGCAATTAAAGGAATTACAGGGTGGCAGGATGACTTCTAACCTCCTAAAATAATTCGCCTTTTTCATACAATAGCGATTTAAAACCACTTTAGAGCTGTGATCACTTGGAGGAGAAAGCAGGGAATTGGGATGGGACTTGTGACACAAAGGCAAGCTGAGCTTCAGTTAAAAGCACTCAATAACTCCTTTTGTGACTTCTTAATCTTTATTTTTAAATACTAATGTGTTTTCACCAACATTTTCTATATACTGATCTGTGTGACGCATAAGCTACATATGGTGTTAATTACTGTGAAATTAATCACATTTTGTACTGTGCTTGTACAACCTTGTCCTCTAATCAGCATTCCTGCAGATTTCTTCTGATGTTGAATCATTTATAGCAGGCTTTTAAAAAATATTTATGATTCTAGGGATGCTTCTCTGCTGATTTATTACTTTGAATTGATTGCTAGATGTGAACATGGGTTTAACCCTACACTTGTGCTCAAACCCTGATTGACCTGAACAGCACCAAGATATCACAGAATTTGGAATAGACACAGAATTTGGAATAGACACAGAATTTGGAATAGACACAGAATTTAGAATATCAGGTGGAAAGGAGATCTCAGTGTCATCCAGCTCAACCTCTCTGGGCAAAGACAGGGCTGTGGGAGTTGATGGGTGCTTTTTAGTGTTTATTTATTTAAATTTCTGCACTGTCACCACAGCTGCTTGTAGCTGTTTTCTGCACTCCATCTTCCTCCTTGTGGTACAGAAATAATTTCACGTGCAGTTGTTGCCCTGTGTGCCTGACATGGCCTTCCTTCCTTCCTTGATGTTCTGTTACATAAACAGGAAAAAAATACAGAGTGCTGGAAGGCTGTTACTTTTAATGATGTAAATGAATAGTTGTCTTTATTTCTAGTTGCAATGTTTATTTCTATTTATAGTAATGTATTGCTTGTCCTTTCCCATTGTAATTAATTTTTTCCGGTAGCATAAGTATTTTTATTTTAATATTTCATTAGTAATAATATTAATAATTATTAATATATTAATATTTAGTGCTTTAATTTTTCAGCAGCGTAAGTGTTTAGGAATTTGGGGGCTAGGTAACCAAATTGCTCTGGGATTTGATTCTGTTGCTTTCTTGAGCAGAGGAGGTGAGGGGATAAAGGGGAACTCTTCACTGTGCGAGGCTCAGGGTTTGTGCTCAGTGTTGGAGTATTTATTCAGGTAAATCTGCTGTGGTGGGGGCACCAGAGCAGGAACCCAGCCAAGATTCACCCTCCTGGCTTTTCTGCCACCCCAGAGTCGCAGCTCCTCCCTCCCCAGGCTGCTCCTGCCCTTGTGCTGTGATGGCCTCTGATGAAACCAGTGTTGCTCATGGAAACTCATTTGCAATTCCATATACCCTTCTACTTATACCCAGTAAATTCAGGATTTATGGCTTAATTTTCTGCAGGGTGCAGGAAGAGAAGGTAACATACTTTTGAGAAAAGAAATGAAGATAAAATAGGGAGATTTCAGCCTGAAGAGAGTTTTCTTTTCACTTGCACTTCCTAAAATGTGTAATTTGTCAGTGATTCCATCACTCCTTATTGCTCCTTCTGAAAACCTGTATAAAAGAAATTAAAATAAATTAAATGACTGAATGTTAAAACTGGTCACTGCCCAGTTATACCAAGCAGCCACTTGATCTAGTGAATAGAAATGGTGGCTGGGAAATGGAAATTATTTTAATTTCCAGGAAGCAAAAAGTTGGTCTCTGAAGAGAAAACAGCTTTTTGATGGGCATTGATCATCCACAAAAATAAGGAATTGGGGCAACTTTTTTTTAGAAACGCAACCATGTGGTGACTGCTCCCAAAGCCTGCTGGAACACTGATTTACAGCAGGCACTCAGCTCCCACTGCCATGCTCAGATTTAGATTTATGTCCACATATTGACAGATAATCTCCATGATCCCCTCCCTCCATGCAGATATTCTCAGTTTGAAGTTTATTGCAGGCTGCACACCCTCAGCTGGGCTCAGCCCAGCAGAAATGCTGCTCTCTCTTTTGGGAGGGCACAGAACCTGTCCCAGCCAGCTGCCTGTGTCCCACAATGAAAGCCATATTTGTTATATTATTGATGGCACCTCAATTTCTGCTGAGTTTTCTGTGCAATCTTTCATGGCTTTTTTCATAGGAGATCCATGTGAAGGGCTTAGGAAGTTTGCTATTCCATCTCAGTAATTATTTTCCTTTTAACACAATCAGTGAGGCTGACAGGAAATCTGGATTTAGAAGTGGGGAGGCATCTCTGCCTTGCTCCTCATTTGGTGGGATTTTTGTCACTCCGTGTTTGTGTCCCTTAGCAGCCACCAGAAACAGAAAGCAAAGCTCTAAACCCAAAATAAGTTTGAAGTTTGAGTTGAATTATTACATTTGCAATGTTTTAAGTACCTTTAAAGCAGTGCTAAAGATCACTTGAGAGGCAGCAGCCCCAGCTCAGCTGATGACATGAATACACCTTTTATATCGAGTGCTAACAGCAGTTAACCTTTGGGAGGGTTTATTCTTTCCTGGAAAAATGGAAAAATGATGTTCTGGTGAGTCAGAGCAGCTCTTGCTCTGCATTTCAGCACCTGTGGCTGCACTGATCCCTCTGGCTGCAAAATGCACCCTGGCACCCCCTAAACAGCCTGTGCAGCCTGCCAGGGACAACCTTTTCCTCCCCTCTGTCATCAGGATAAATCCTCAGTCACTTTTGTCAAAACCTCAGTGTAGTCCAGGAGATGGAGATTTTGGGGGCAGGTCATGATACGTTGCTTTTCTCTGGACAAGGTTATTTTTGTGGAGGTTGATGTTCCTGTTTCAGTGAATTTGTGTCATCTTTTTTTCTAAGTATTTGACATCCTTAAAGTTTCTGAAATTTCCTTGCTCTTATGAAGGGATACATGCATAGTGTGAGAAATCTAATTTTCCAGAGAAAATAAGATCATAATGGAAGTGCAGAGAGTTCCTTCTTGCACTTTTGTTTATTTTAGGATCTGTGTTTCTTTGCCCAGCAGTATTTATTTTGAATTCCATGGAAATCTTTTGAGAGAAAAAGAGATTAATTCTCTTTAGAGTTAATTGGGCATGGGCTCAGCCTTTTAGAAATGAATGCTTCAATAAAGTTTGAATGGTTTTGAATTTGTTCTTTAAATTGAGATTCAGGTGAGGAGAACTTTTTCCACAATAAAAAGCAATATTTTTCAGCTTTAGATACGTCACCTCAATTTCTGCTGAGTTTTCTGTGCAGGAAACTCACAGGACACCCAGGGCTTGGGGTGCTTTGCCAAGTGCTTGGGAAATTTGTTCATTGCATTTTAGTAATGATTTTCTTTTTAATACAATAATTTTTAATACATTACATTTTAGTAATGATTTTCTTTTTAATGCAAGGGATGTGTCTCCCCCTCATTTGGTGGGTTATTTCCCCTTTAGTCTTTAGGGAGACTCTGTCTTTTTTTCACCCACTATTTTTTCCTGCGTTTTTGTTCTTTCCTTCTGGGGTCCAGCCTCAGATACATGAGAACCCTGATCTGGGCATCTGCCAGGGGCTCTGAATTCCTCTGCTGCTCCCAGCTGAGGGGTTTTGGCAGCTCTGGACCATCAGCTGGAGCTGGGGCTGTTTTTTCCTGTGGGGTGCCAGGATTGATGGAGAGTTCCAGGGACCGCATGGGGCTGGGAGCCAGCCTGGAATTGGTAATTACAGAGCAGGACCCTAAATGGACAAACACCCAGCATTGTCCAAAGTGGAATTAAAGCACCTGCAGATGGGAAGGTTTCCTTGTAGCCTTTGTATTTTGAACCTAAAAAGAGCAAGATTTGCCTAGAAATTTTCATATGCTGCTTAAAGCTATGGAAAACCAATAATGATCTTTTTTGGATATTTTTTTTAAAACTGGCAAAGCAGACTGAAAGTGCTCGAAGACATAAATGGTTCTTGGTTTCTTCAAATCCTACCATGTAGAGCATGAGAAATTGCTTATTTTATTGATTATCTCTGAACCTTTTCTAGTTCCAGCTTTGTTTGGGTGTGATTCCTGTGACAGTTCACCAGCAGTAACATGCTCTCAAGTGGAGAGAGACAAAGCATTTGAAGGGCCCAATTTTATACAAATAAAGCAGGCCAGAGGAAAGAAAACAGTTGAGAGATGGAAATGAAATGAAATATAAATGAAATATATATTTATAAATATGCATAAACACATATTATATAATATACCATATATACTCTATAGAATATATATACATATATAAATTAATAATAAATTAAATATATGCTTAGGTTCCCTTGGAGAACAATATTTCACCTGACCACATGGCAGGATTTCTATCATGAAATAACTTTCACTTGCTATTTCTTACCACCTGCATAGGAGAGAGTGTTAGAAGTTCCAGAGAGCAGAGTTCCTTGGCTTAAAGCTATTTTCACCTCCTAGATATCCTTCCTCTCATGCTGGGCTGTCTGGGGCAGGTTCCTGGGTGAAATATTTCCTTTAGCAAAAGTACTTCAAGTGCAAAATAGAGAATTAATAATGGCTGAAACGTATGTTCAGGTTTTTTAGCACTCATAGCCCAAGTTCTGCATAACCTGTCTTGCCCTTTTGATCAAAACTGAACTGTCTTTCATTTGCCTGGCTCAGGACAGAAAACAGATGATTCTTTTGAGTGCCAGTTGCTAGTTCTGCTCTTTGTTTTTGGCTCTTTCTAGGTTTTGCCCATAATATAATAAGCTTTTAAGATAGAGAAATACTTTTCATAATTTCTGCACATTTATTATGTAAACAGATGTGAAGATTTAGGGTTGCTCGAGACTTTGGATGATTCCCATTAAGAAAAAAATGAAATGTCTACTTGGAATTACTCCTGGCTTTATGACATGGAAAAGGATGAGCCATATTCCCATTCAATCAGACATTTCAGATCAAAGCGTTTGTACTATTTTTTTTTTTTGAGAAAGTAGATACAATTACATTTTATTGTTATAATTTCCATTTACTTTGTCTTCTGCTTAATATCAGTTGAGTATTGAGCCTCTTTTACCTGCTTCTGTCATCTGTGTTTTATGACAGAAATGGAATGCAGCTCTTTTAATCAAAGTGGACCAGGTTATTGTGCTGGGGACCTCTTAATAAACTCGCAATTTTAGGGATGATCAAGTAGCCTAATAGAAATATTCATGTATCCATGAAGCCTAAAGTAATTATTTCAGGCTTTAATGCAAAGTTACTAAATCTCCAGGAGTAGTCAGGTTCTGCACAGAGCCAATGGTGATGGATTTTGTGGTGGCTTGCTTTATGGCACCGGGTGGTGCTCAGCTCGTGGCTCCCAGGAAGATATTTCAAATGTTTCCCAAAGACAGAGAGCTTCATCAGATACTGGGAGTGAAGGTGAAATGAGTCAACTCCTCTGGAACACTGTCAGTTCAATTTATTTTCATTAAAAAAAAAAAAAACCACTACAGAGATTTATAATCCCAAAGTATCTGTAATTTATAATGCTTGCATTTGAAACTTTAATTATGTCCTTGTTGAACCAAACACTCTGTTATTAATTATCAGACAGCAAAGGCTAATGTTTCATTACTAAAATTAGCTTTGGGCTTGCACTGTGTCTGTCTCAGTCCTGTGCTGGAGACATGAGGGAGTGGATGCACAGGATACACAAATGTGACTGAACTCAGATTTTTGAAGCTGGTAAATAATATCCCTTCACCTATTTATGCATCACAGGCAGCAGCTCTAAGTCTGAACAGGTTTAGTGAGCCAAGTTTGACTTTACAAATATTTAGGAACATTTATTTTATGTTCCACACCAAGTTTCCTATCGGGACCCATTGCATTTCCTGCAAGGTTCTGTGAAGGGTGGCAGTGACCCTGTGTGTTTTTTCTCACCTTTCATCACTAATTTCTTCTTTAAGAAAATGGCTTGTTGAAATATTTGTAGCCAGAGGTGAGACTTTAATTTCTGCACAGTAAACTTTGTGGCTCTGTTTCTCCATAGTTCTGTGTGTGCTGTGTGGAGTAAAAAATCTTCCCCAGCCTTTTCTCTTTGCTTTGAAAAATGTAGGGAAATGTCTCTCTGACATCAATTTTATTTCATAATTACACATTGAGAATTGGCACTCAAAGCAAATATTGCTGCATGGCCATACATAAGTTTCTACATAAATATTACTGAATGCCACAAGGAAATATTAGGCTCTTATCAGTAACAAAAATTAAAATATACTACATTTATAAACCACCTCGCCTGTAATCAGTTTGGCTGTTTATTACTTCGGATATGCATAATTTTTATATAGATCTGTAGATGTGATATCATTTGAGTGTTAAATACTGCATACAGAACATGTGCTCTGGTTTGGGAAGTGCATTTTATTACATTTATAAATGAACTCGCAATAGATATTTTAATTATTTCTGCCCCCAAGTCTTTATTTACCATGCCACGGTGCCATGGATGATTTTCAGGCCTGTTCAGAGTGGCCTGTGCTGAGCTGCTGCTCTGCAGGAGCACGGGCAGTTTGCCATGAGTGCAACTCCCATCTCTGCAGCAGAGGCTGATGTGCTCTAAAATGTGTGGCTCTTCCCAACTCTCTTGATTCTTTATCTCTGTGCTTTCCATTTCTGTTTGTTCCACTTCCTCTGCGCTTCACCTCGCTGCCCTTGAGCTCCTCTTGTCCCTCGGTGCAGTTTTTTCCCTGGTGGAGTTCTGAGGGGTGTCTTGCTGTTGCGTTTTGCTCTCCCTCCTGACCTCTGCTTTTCCTGCTGCTGGAGTTCATGTTTGCCTTTGCTGCTCCCGTCAGGGTCGCTGCCCCCATCTCCCTCCCTGGCCTCTCACTCCATTCTCTCCCTGCTGCTGAGCACAAAAAACATTGGAGTGGAAAGGTAGATGGGCAAGTAAACTGATCAATGACAATTTGATAACCTCCCTCCCAAGCTGCAACTCCCAAACCTTGATTTTTACTCCAGTGTGTCAGCCAAAAACCAAAATCCATTGGAAGATTTAGAAAAGGATGTAGCAAAAAGTGCAAAGAAAGTCACCACCACAGGGAGCTTCCACCATTGTATTCCAACAGAACATTAGGTCTTGGAAGGTGCACTTCTAAAGCTTTCCTTGGAAAAATAACTTCCTTTATTCTCCCAAGAGCTGTGTGGGTTCCACACTGCTGAAGGCAGGGAGAGCTGCCACAGCTGCCTGAATTCCTGTTCCTCTCTGCAGGACTGATCTCACTGAGGGCTTCCTGAATGAAATGGAAATTGAGGCACCTGACGGAGGAGCTTAGGGTCACTGAAACAGGATTTCACTGTGTGGAGAAGTGGGTTTTGCAATGGCAGTAAATTGGCATTAATTGGCATAAATTGGCATTATAGGGCCTAACATAATGCACAGAGCAAGCAGGGATGAAAGGTGGTGTTTGGTTAGGGAGCAGCACGGCATCTGGGGTGTGAGGGCTTTGCAGTGTGAGGCTTTGGAAACTCTCCTCTCCTGCCAGCTCCAAGTGGATCTGTGATGCTGCTCTATGAAATGTTATACATATATATACAAAATATATATCTATATAATTTTATTATATAGTTTCTATTCTGATACAAAAATATTATATGCTATTATATATGATACATATGATATATTATAGTACCCAATATACATAATTTTATTATATATATTTATCATATATAATTATATTAATTATATATCTAAATTATATATAATTTATTATAAATATATATAGTATATATACATTTAATATATAAGTGTATTTAATAAAATAAAATAATAAGCCATCCAATCAAGAAAAAACCCAAACAATAAAGCTCAGATGGGTCATTATTCTATGAGGTTTAAAATCCAGACTATCTCCAACTATTTCCTTCTCCCTCAGGACTTGTTTTAGGAACTGAACAGGTTGGGTTGGACATGTGGCTTAAGGTTTTTTTGAAAATTGGTTTTATGGGGAAAAAAAGCACATTTCTGTCAGTCCAGGAAGGCCACAGAGTTCATTAAAAGCTCTCACATCCTCTTGTAATGTGGATAAAGACAACCATTGGATAACTGCAATTATCATCTACTCCTGGCTGTGTGGAGGGAATAGTAAGAAGGGAAAAAGGTTTCTGCCCGTTCTCAATGTGAATTTGGATTTTTGCTTGTCTCCTGTGGTGCATATAGATGGCTAATATTGCTGAGAGTGCCTTCCCTTCTAGAGACACGAGAGATAACTGGCACCTATTTGACAAATGTGTAAATGGGGTTGTGTTTATAGCATCTTTTTGAATACAAAAAGAGTAGTTTATACCAGTACAGATGATATTTTCATTTTTGACAAGTTTTAGTTAAGCAATGTTGCACAGGTCAGTAATTTCTTGCCTTCTAAGCAGAGCAATGTGAAGTTACAGAAGGTGAGAAAAAGGATTTGCACAGACAAAATAAAAAATACAAAGGGAAAAAAACCCCAAATCATAGTGAAACTGTTATACAAATATGGAATATTTGTTAATTTGTAGCTGCTAGGACAGTGCAGGACATCCATACTCAATACTGACCACCAGAAATTAATTTAGAATGAACATTTCAGTCCACAACTCTTCCATGAAGCCCTAACAAGTGTGCTGAGCATGGTCTTGCCCAGCAGGTTTCCTTTTTATGAGGTGAAAAAGGAACTGCTTATTTCAGGGATTTCTTTCTCCCCATGTGGTGCCAGTTGCTGTGGGAGGTGGTTACTTGAGGAGAAAACCAAAGAAAACTTATACAGAAAATTTATTTCTGTATATCATCAGCTGGAATAGCCCTTGGGCTTTTTCCAGAAGGTTTTAGGGTAATTCCTTTGCTAATTTTTGTAGCTTTTTTTGGTTTTTTTTCTCCTTACGGAGTTTTTTTTTCTATGTAACACATGTATAATATTTAGAAATAGTAAGAGAAAAGAAAAAAGCAGGAATAGTTGAATTGGAGAAGGGCACATTTTTGTATATTTTGTGTGACTCCTTTATTTGAGTAGTAAAGCCTAAGGTCGTGCTTTTGAAGTGCCTGCTACTTTGGAATGTCCATTTAAATACTAAAGTACCTCATTCTCAAGTCCTGCACATAGCAAAAGGTGACTCTTGAAATGTGTTTCAATTTGGATATCTGCAACCAGGAATAATTTCTGAGGATGGATGAATCTCCTGTGCTGTGGGAATTCCTGCTGTCCCCCCTTTAACGTGAGCCTGCTCCTGCCGCTCCCAGAGAACCCACACTGCAAAGAAACAAATCCAAATGGTGAAAATTAAAGTCACTTCCCCATTCTTTCTCCCACATTTTTTCCTTGCTTTACCAAGGTACAAAATGGAGGGAATGGGAGCCCCCAAAGGGATGAAATGATGATCTCCATGGGAAGCCTGTGCATTTGGGGCCACTGCTGTTCCACAAATGCCTCTGTGGGCCCTCATAAATCTCCGTGCCAGCAGAAACTGAAGCACTGCAGCCGCTGTTCCTTGGTGCTGCCTCAATTTACAGATGAGGAGCAAAGGGAATATGATGAAATAATGTGGGTTTTAAGCAAATGTTTATTCATGAAGCTCCCATCCCTCTGCTGGCCCTGCCTGGGCTCTCAGCAGGCTGTGGGATGCACACCCCGGGCTGGAGCAGCATCTGCCACACAAAAATGAAAACACGGCTCAGCTGGAGAATGAAAAAATAAAAAAAAAGGATTTAATGATTCTTTCAGCAGTTCTGATATGACAGGGAGTGAACTTGCTTACTGATGGCAGTGAGTTATGTCTGATTGATGCTACAGGAGGGTTTTTTGCTCGTGAAGTGATTTAGGAGAAATGTTTTCTGAAAAAGAAGTGAACTGGTTTCAGTTCTGTCCTGGAGGAATTCTTGGGGATGGAAGAAATTCAGTTCTCATTGTACTGCATGTAAGTGCTCTTGGAAAATACGTAGTTTTCACTTCTCTTTCACTACTGACATGCTGCCTGGCATAATTGTTTTTAAAGTTAATTTGGACATTCTGAAGTGATGATTTTTGTGACTCAGGGAAACTGTTCTTCTTGGGGAACAATGGAGGTGATCAAGGGCATTATAGAAAGTGAAAGGTATATTCAATATTCTGTCAGGGGGTGTTTTGTTGTTTCTTCTACCTAAACATAAGGTGTTTATATTTTTTGGAACTAGACTATGACTATGCAACCTGGGTTGTTTTTCCTACAGTTTTTCCCATTAAGAGCATTTTTTTAGCTTTTCCGTGGTATTTACGCATTTCTGAAAGTCTTAAAATATTCTACTGATGTCCCTTTAAAAAACAACAAAGACAGGAACACATTTCATTGGGGAAACCCAACTGAAAATGCCACCCCAACTTTTATCTCTACCCAATAACAACAAGGTGAAGTATTCTATAATTCTGGATTTGAACAGAGATATTAATGGTTGCATTATGAGCAAGTTCATTATGGGAATATTCAGTCTTCTGTAACAATACAAATTTAGGATATAATGTCAGTGGAACAGAAAATCATCTCAGGTTAATAAGTGCCTCTGCTTCTTAAATATCAGGGCAAAGATGAAGATTTTATGCATAAAAGTTGAGGATATTTCAAATCCATTGAGTGGGAAATAGTGGCCATTTCTGCAAATTACCCTCACCATTTGCCTAACCACTGTGCTGCAAACACCTGAACTCATTTCAATCCTAATCATAATAAAATAGCAAACTAAAATACTTTGTCCCTCTCGTTTCATAATTAAAGGTTAAATGTGAGATAGAATATGAGAGACCTGTTTCAAAAAGTGTTCTTGAGTTCTTCACTTCACTAGTAAATGCTTATTAGGATCAGTCTCATGGTTTTGACACTGGGTTTTTTTGGGTTTTTTTTGCAAAAAAACCACAGAGCCAAACTGAAATCCAACTGAAATTTGTACTTCAAACTCTGTTTCAGAAATATGGATCATCTCTGGTTTAATTTGTATTAAAAGCTGTATTACTACTTTGGCACTTTGAGTACTTTCTGCATTTTGTTAGTTGGCATTTTTTAATCCAAAAAAGCAATGGGACCGTCAGAGGTGCCCAGGTGCTCCTGTCTGAACAGGGCACTGGCTGAGCCCCCTGACTCATTCCATAGCTCAAGTTATTTTATGACTTTCAAGTAAAACACAGCTGTGAAACCACCAGGTGATTTGCAAATAATTTGCAATAAGAATTTGGTTTTATGGTGGGTTTTGTTTGTTTTTTGTTCGGGTTTTTTTGTTGTTTTGGTGGGTTTTCTTGTTTTGTTTTTTTTTTTCTCTTTCTGCCTTTTTTTTATTTTTTTTTAAATTTCCTTGCAATACGTCTCTCTCCTTTTTCCTCCGAGTATTGGATTGAGAATCCCAGAATTGTTTGGATTGCATGGGACATTAAAATCAGCCTGTTCAACCCCTTCCACTGGGCCAGGCGCTTCCAAGCTGGCCGTGGACCCTTCAGGGTGGATCAGCCCCAGCTTCTCTGGGTGCCTCCCCACCCTCAGCACCCAATTCCATCTCAGTCTCAAATCCAAACCTGCTCCCTTTGGCGTGGAAGCCATCCCCTGCTCCTGTCACTGCATGCTCTGGTAAGAATTTCCTCCCCTCCCTGTGCAGGCTGCCTCCATGGGGCAGCTCTTCCTCCATGCCAGCAGTGCTGTGTGTGATCACAAGTATGTGTTCGATGAAGAGCAAGTGAAGGGAAAAATCAGCTTTGTGTACTGAGCACTTTCCTGGTTCCCATTCTCTGTTCTTTCATCTTCCAGACCAGGGAAAAGTTTGGTTTTTTGTTTGTTGTTTTTTTTTTTTTTTAGACTTCTCATCTGGGAATTTATTTGCTTTTTGAACCTTTGCAGGCTTAAAATATTCACAACATAACTGTCAGCAGTGGTGAGAACAGCAAAAAGTTTTTTTAATCTCCTTTAACCTTCTGCATCCTGTTACCTGCTGTAACAATAAGATTCTACTTTTGTTCTTGCTAATTATTTGTATTTATTTTACAGCTCAGAGGAGCTAATGGGAATTTTGGCATCCCTAGCTCGTGGCTGTGAGTTTTGTGCTCAGACTTCTCCCTGTGAGAGTGGTGCAAGTTTTAAATCTGCTCAGTGATAGGGAGGTGGATCCTGGAGAGGCTGGGTGGTCACACCAAACTCTAACACAATGAAGCAGATCATGGATCATATTTTGAACTGACTCGAAAGGGCAAACTGAATGACAGTGTTTTGTTTATGACCTTTTAATCTTGTCTGCAGCAAATTAAATTGTGCCTACTGAAAATGAATTGGTGAAGATGATGAAGTGTCTTATGGCAAGGAAATCCATTAGGAAGTCTTGAGTGGGGCTTGATAAACTCCTCTTTGGGACTTCATGAGCATGTGGAATTATTTCTGGTGGAGTTCTTTGTGTTTGTGTGTGGGGAGGAGGATGAACACCAGGTGCAATTCCTTATGAGTAAATACTGAGTTCTGTGATTTTAGTCAACTCAGAGGTACAACTGATGTAGCAAACTTGGCTGGAAAACCCAAAAGAAATCTTCAGTTCATGCCACAATCTTGAGTAGTTGAAAAGCAATGTTTTATAAAGCAGGTTGTGAAGTCACAGATGTTTGGTTTTATCTAAAATAAGGCACTCATCTCAATATGGGAGCCTCCAGCCCTGGACGTGTCCCAGGCCAGGTCGGGTGGGGCTTTGAGCAGCCATGGCAGGGGGTGGGATGAGATGATTTTTAAGGTCTCTTCCAACCTAAGCCATTTCATGATACTCTGATTTTCTGGCATTGTGTTGGAATATTGGTGCTAATGGAAATCTCTCCTCTTTCAGTTCATTGCTATTATCATAGACAATGGTAATTTTAGATAAAATCTGTCATGCAGCCCTTTCAGTAAAATTTCAAATTCTATCACTGAGTCATCACTGTCATAAGGAAACTCTTCTAAAACTTCATTACTGGGTTGAAAATACCTTTTAAATTTTCACCTTAGATCAGCTCAGGCTCTGTCAAAATCACTGAAACTTATTGCAAACATTGTTCTAATGCTCCTTTCAAAGCACAGAGGAAACCATAAACAAGAAAGAGCAGAAAGTGCCTTGGCAAGGACAGAAGCATCAGTTTAGACACAGGAGGGAAAAAAAAAAAAAGAGTAAATAATATGGATTAGTAGGATTAAAAGATTAAAGTAAGAAAGGAATGGGCAATGTTCCTTACGAAGCTGCCACCTTGAGTTTCATTGCCAGTCCCAGCTGCTCTGGAAATGGTTCAGAAAAGGATGAGAGATTCTCTGCAGCCTCCAAATTGCAGGCAAGGTGCATAATTAGGCCTAGAATATTGCTTTTATTATCAGAGGACAATACTGACGTTCAGGGCAGTTTGGATTGCTCACTGGGTAAGCAAACATGAAACAGTTGTGGCACAAACTCGAGTGTGAAGTACCCATGGGCTGATTGCAGCTTTGCAGCTCCTGCAGGTTTATGCACCCAAAAGGGAATTGCAAGTGAAAATGGAGGGGATTAGGGAGCTCCTTGCATTTCAAAATTAGAGGTTGAATTGTAAACTTACCTTAAAATTACAATTTTAAGTGAGACAGTGTCATCTAAAGTATGATTACTACCATTATTTCTGGTTTTCACACAGTAACACCATACAAATCTCACTTGGACAAAGAGAGACTAAAGAAATAAAAGGAGATTCAGTGCTAAGCCATTTCAAGAAAGATTTGAAAATCTGAATCACTCAGAACCTGGTTTAGCTAGAGAAATTAAACATTTCATTGGCCTCAGTGCAATTCAAACGTTTGCCATCTGTAAACCTAGATATAAAAATTTAAAAAGGAACTGAAATATCAGCAGAAGTTTCCTGAGTTTTGATTATTTTATTCTCTCTTTTGCTAACATTAGAAATGAAGCAGAAATGGCAATTGTGTTGATCTGTTTTCTGAGCTGAGCTGACACCTTTCTGTAAAGAACTACATTTCCTGTGAGTACAGCACAGTGTCAATCAAATGAACATTATAAATAATCCTTTAATTAATTAATTAGGATAAACCCAGCTTTTTCTGCAAAATACCAGTGGGTGTTGTCTTGAAGGATATAGAAGTTAAGTTTTTGAAAAGGACACAGGGACCATAACTACTTTAGGAATTTTTTATCACATTTTTCAAGTCACGTGTAGATAAATGCTGTTGCAGCTGGGAGTGATGGGTGTGAGCACAGCTGGGCAGCTGCCCTGGCAGTGCCAAAAGGGGATTTCAGAGCAAGGTGAGCTGCAGCATTTCTGCTCTCTGATTACATCTTTTCCCTGCATTTCACAAAATATTACCTTGAGTAACTTTTACTGGGGTGGCTCTGAATGTGTGCTAGAGCTGAGTGCACTGTTCCTGCCTCAGAAGCTTTAGCATTCAGTGTGTGCATGTCAGCTTTGAAGGGCTCTGTCAGCTTTGAAATACACGACTCAATACAGTGTTCAAAGGGAAAAAAACCACCCACAACCTCATTGTACAGGCTTGTTAGTGCCTGGGAATTAATATTGATAATTAGCTTTTCACTATTGAGCATGGCATGTGCTGCACCAGCGTAAGGAATCACTGAAATACCCCTGAGGTTATTCTGAACTGAGTTTAAACTTGTCCTTTCTCAGCAGGGGGAGGCTCAGGAACTATTTTTCTTAGGAAAAACTTTCTGCACCCCATAACTTGAACCCTCTTTGAATGGGACACTTGCTAAGGACCTAAAGCACTCTGGACACCAGAACAGGGAGAAATGCTGAAATAACCACACAGCTAATAAGAATATTCTTTAATAATAATGTGTCACAAAAGTAATAGGTGGACAGCAAAAGTCTCATCTGGCCTTGAGACAAAAACTGGTTTCTTTTACCTTAACAAAACTATCCCAATATTGCACTGGTGTGGTGCTGGGTTTTTGCAGATTAGCGTTGTCTTTGCTGCTGATTTCCACGTCTTGAGAGAGAAGAGGAGGGCAATGGCCTTGCTGCTCTGTGTGCTGGGTGTGCAAAGGGAACTTCAGCTCTGAGAGATGCACGCAAGGAGCAGCAGAGCTTCTGCTCCTTCCCTGCTCTGAAAAGCAGCCGAGCTGATTGCTCTGTGCAGCTGGTCCCTTAAAGCAGCAGAGAACCCCTGAAGCACGGGCTGTGGTGAAGGGTTTCTTGTATTGCTCTTTAATGCCAAAGGCAACGGTGTAATTGGTTATTTAAGCCTGTTTCATTGCTGTGAAATTGGCCATTTCTTCCTTCTACATGATATTGTGTTCATATTTTCATGAATTGCATCATTTTAAGGCATGCAGGGGTTTGCACAGTGCAAAGTGGGCTTCTCTGGGACTGCAGCAGTTGTACCAATATTTAAATTGCATGTAAGGTACCATATTCCAGCTGCTGATATGATCACTTATGACTAACCAATTACAATTTGTTAGCACAGAACTGACCTTTTTCTTGTAAGGAAAGGGCACATTTTACAGCTTCCTGAACATGTCTTATCTACTTAGAAGGTTCTACAGAAAAGTAACATGTAGTGACATTTAGTTTTATTCTAGTTCACTGCCATTAACCTCCTTGTGCTGCCTTTTACTGCCTTTGTGTGTGGGGCTCGATCAGGAGAGCACAAACTCAGCGTTGGTGTTCCCTGCTGCATCTCAGAGCTGCAGAATTCCTGTCCTGAGTGCCACTCTGTGCTCCTGCCTGTGGCACAGGAGCCCCTGCACCAACACAGCCTCTTCAGCCCAATAATCCCATTTCTGCATGGCTCTGGAGCATCATTCTTTGCAGTAACTGTGCTTTGCCAAGAGCAGCCTTTGCTGACTGCCCTAAATCCATGCAGGCAGAGCAGTGGAGGTGCTCAGCTTCCTTTGGGGAAGCCAATTTACCCGGCAGTGTTCTCTGGGATATTCACTGCTCCATTTCTGTGCTACTCAGTGCCCTCTGCTTTGCACCCCTCAGGATCAGTCCAGGAGCTGGAGCAGGGGAGGTTTTGCTGAGCACATACTCAACCATGAATTTTTATTTTCAATTCAGTATTCAAGAATGTTTTTGGTATTATTGAATATTGTTATTTCAATAATTCAACCATGAATTTCTATTTTTTTTTTCCTTCCCCTCCACCAGTGTTTAGTGACTTCAGGCATAAAATCTAAGGCATTTCCCAGGCTGTTTGGTATGTGTGGGACAGCATGGTTCAAAATGAGGCTTTCCTTTCAGTGAATTTAATGTTTGGAGTCTGTCAGATTGACTGAGGGATGGGCACTTGGAGTGTGTGAGTAACCAAGGGCTCAGATCCTCCCTCCTCACCCCTCTGGTCAGCCTTCCTCCAATGCTCATTAAACTGATCAGTGATTTTCATTAGGGAGCAGGAAATGCTCCAGACTAAGAGAAAATCAAGTCAGAACCACCTAAGCATCTGTCTAAAGCAGATTGGGGTCAGCCCAAGCCTGAGTTCTTGCTTTGGACTGGAATGCTTTCCTTTGGTTTGTGTTACTCCAGTTCCCAGTATTTGACAATATTGATGGAATTTGGAAGAAAAGCAGTGGGGGAAGAATTCAGTCCAAGCACACAGATTTGGCAGTGAATCATTAATCAGTCCCTAATTATTAGCACTCACCAATGCATTGCTGGATAAGAACAGCCCAGATTTCAGTTTTAGCCAGACAAAGCCTTCTGCTGAACAGTCAATATTCCATGTGCAGTGCCATGCCCTGTGGTGGGCACGAGCTTGCATACTTGAGTACTTTTTTTTGTCCTTTCAGTGCATCTGTTTTGAAGTATTTTAAACTTGCCTGCTCTTCAAAGCTGAAAAATCTGAATGTATATTCAGGCTCATGTAATTAATTAAGCTCCCCTCTTGCTTTCTGATGTGGTACCAATCCTTTGGCCAGATTTTGTTTGATTTATTGATGAAGAATTTTGTCCTTACCCAGTTTTGCTGTTTTGGGTTTATTTTTCAGCTATGTGGGTAACTATCAATGTCCATAGGAGGTTTCTTTTGTACACATATGAGATTTATTTAAATGAGCACACTTTGTGGCTGGCTTAGAGCATAAATTCATGATTTCAAAAGAGTAGCACAGCAAATAAGCAAATTCTTAGTTTCTTTTTTACCTTCAGAATACTGAAGGTAAAAAAGCTGAGAACCTCGATGGCAGCACCTCTAGTTTGTGTTTCCAAAGAAATGGAATTTAGCTGTGTGGAAGTGGTGCAAAAGCCACACTGAATAAGGAGGGCAGGCAAAGGTTTATTATGTTTATTTGTCATTTAAGTGGCTTTGTGTCAGTAAGAGCATGATGAGCTTGATTTCTGAAGATTCATCTGGAGGCAGAAGTTCCTTATTTATACACGCAGGAGGAAAGAGATGGATTTCTATGGCAGAGCTCATTTGCTCCTTTTGATTAGGGGCAATGACAAGGTCCTTCCATGAATTTTGCATGAGAAATTTTGCTTTTTACAGTGCTTTGTTAAAAATGAGATTGCAGCAGATATCACCTTGATAAGTAGCTAAAATAATTTTGCACAGCTTAGTGAGATCTGGCAGCTAATGTCTAGTTTAATATCTAATACATTAGACACATTACTTATTAAAAATTTCTGTGGCTATATCTGAGAGGGAGTAGACAATTTTATGGTCAGATATTAATAACATCTATATATAGAGCAGTCCAGAGGAAGCAGGAAGGACATTTTCCTGCCTTGTCTTGCAGGAGTTGTACGTTCTGTTTGCTGTGGCTTGCTCTTTTCAGGTCAAAAGGAGTTAAATGGGATTTCTGCCCAGCTGTATGCACGGTCTGTAAGGTTCATTTCTCCTCAAACAACTCTGTGGGCCTGAATTAGGTTTTACTCCAGTGAGTTATTTTTATGATATGGGAGATATAGGTCAAGAAGGATTAAGGAGCTGAACACAAACTGGTGGTTATGACCTAATGGGAACATGGCAGCAGAATTTCCTGGTTGGCCAGACCAAAAGCAAAGGGACAAAAGTGTCTCAGATGAATGAAAGGGCAGATAAATGGGGTTCCTTCCTCATTTGACCAGAACTTGTGCAGTAGAATAGAGAAGCCTCTTACACTGGGAAACACATTTTACTGAGATTAGGCCATTTTAGAGGTGTCATTTTCAGGCTTGTTACCAGAATAAGGCACTTTGGAGCAGATTGCTTTTGCAGGTGAATAAATTGGAGTGTTATTATCCTGCAGAGCTCTTGGCCTTATCACATCAGAGCAGATACCCTGAGATGGGCAGGCATTTGGACCCCAGTTAAATGACAACAATTATGTCACAAATGAAAGGGTGAAGATTGTTTTTAGTGTTTGGAAATTCTGATGTTAAATTGGGAAAACACGAAGAGACTCCTGAGCTTAATTTACAGCTTATATATAAATGTATATTGATCTTTTTGCTTAAAGGTCTACCTGTATCTTATTGCCAAAAGATATCCCTAGCCAAAAAGAAAAGATAAGGTTGTTTCTCTTCCTTTCTTTTAAAATATTTACATTAAAATAGGTTAGATGGGGCTTGCACCATATTTAGAAACCTGGAAAGCAAGAAGCTGTGGTGTTTCTACCAGACTGCTGTTTTTATAGATATATTTTAATATATATATACATATATTTATTATTTATTATTTTATTTATAGATCTATATATTAAATTTTATAAATTTAATATGTAGATATATTTCAAAGAGCTATTTTTCTTCACTACCCAGATGTCACTGAAATAAAGGATTAGTTTGGATGAAAGACTGACACCAAGGATTACAGCAAACTGCAAGTGTGCCAGTAGCAAAAGTGTAAAATGGCTTAGAGATGTAGAGAGGAGCATTTACTTTACGCAGAAAATCAAAGGACACAGTTGAGAAAAAAAAATTCACAAATTCACATGTGCCAGTGGTTGTGGGTGCAAAGCGTTGGTTAAAATCTTCCAAAAGACAAAGCAAAGTTTGAATGGTTTGGGGGTTTGTTTCCTTTCAATTTGCAATGACTTTTCAGTGTGTTCAGTTTAAGAGAAGTGTTCATTTTTCATTCCAGTGCCCTCACCTCTGGCTCAGGCACAGCACTTGTGTTGTCATCCCGCACTCAGCAGGAAAATCTCTTAATTATAATCTGGCTTTGAAGAGCTCTGCGCCTGAGCTGCTAATGGGAATGAAAGTTGCTCAAGACACTTTTATTTGAAACCATGTAGCCCTGAAATGCCATTTTTTTTTCTTTCCTGGTGTATTAAGACAGCAATCAGGCAGTTATGGGATGACTGCTCCCACACCTGGGATGCTGTGGGCTTTGTGCTGGTGCCTACACAAGGGAAATGCCCCCTCTGACACAGAGGAAAACCAAGATGACTTTTTTCATCAAGGCTCTTTTATTTACTGTGAAAGCCACTGATAGAGCAGTCTGGATATATTAAGTTTAGTTGTAATCACTGAAAGAGTACAGGAAATAACTTTGTAATCTGCAGTTCCAGCAAGCCTGCAATAAGAATAATTCCTTGTCCTGTATGGGTGTGGTTAGAAAGTTGTTGAACATGAGCTCAAGTACAGCAAAATTTTGCCTCTATGTCTTATAAATACTGCAAATTCCCCTAAAAAAGTTATGGTAAAATGAGACTGGATTTGAAGGAGACCTGAGGTTGTTTTTTGATGTTTCAAACCCCTACTGGGACAGATTTAGGGACTAAAAGTCTCTGTGAGTCTGTTTGGTGTCCCAGCTGTTACTGAAGTGTGCCAGAGCTCAGATGCCGTCAGTGAGCCAACCTGGGTTTTCTGTATCCTCTGTTATTAAAAAAAGAATCCTAAAACAGGAGGGAAGCTCAAGAGTTAATACTACAGATGTAGAATTCCTGATTTTTTTTCCTTGAATCTGTTATTGCAGAAAGCTTTAGGAGTCACCTGAACTGATGTTGTTTTCAAAAGCAGAATGTGCCCTTTAAAACAAATCAAGGGCATGTCTGAACTCTCAGATTTTTTTTGAGTTATTACTGTTAAAGAAGAGGTCAGATTAACTGGAAGATGTCTCCAGTAGAGTTCTGAAGGCTCAGCCAGTTTCTCACTTCAGACCTGCTTTAGAATAGTGAGATACAAAGAAATAAAAGGAATCTCAGGGGTTTTGTTCTTTTTAGTTTTCTGAAGAATGATATGACCTTTTCAAGGAAAGAAGCCTGCAGTGCCTGAAGTCACAAGATATCCACAAACAACTCTAAAAATAATGGCTTACCATGTTTTCTTTAATTTCCAGTCTGAACAGATTGAAGTTTGTGTTTGATGTGAGCGTTACTCTTGGATATTTAGGTAAAAATACATACTGGAATTAAACACTCATCCCTCTCTCTGTGAGACATGAGCTACAGTCACATATTAAGTTGCAGAGCCAAAGAAAGAATTATTCTGGATAAAATGAGCAGGTAATTTCATTGCAGTAACAGATCAGTGATGATTTAAATACAGCTATGAAGGTTGTGAGCAAAGCCCATTTGGGACAGAGGGGTGAATTTGGAAGGTGCCACCATGGTCCAGGGTGCCAAAGTCTGGCTGTGGTGCAGAACTGGAACTTCTGCTCTGTTTTGGGGGAGAAAAGGTGTCCAGAGCCTCCCTTCTGCCACCCCTCCCAGCAAAGGGTGTTTGGTGCTGCAGCACAGGACACAGGGCAGCACAGGACACAGGGCAGGACAGGACACGGGCAGGTGTCTCTGCTTCTGCACAGGTGCTGGTTTTGTGCCAGAAATGGGCACAGGAAGAAAGGAATTCCTGGGAGTACAGGAATTGCACTGGGTTTCCTGAAGATGAAACTTGAGGGGAAGCAAACCAAGGTTGGCTGGAGTTTTGAGTCTTCAGACCAGGAGCCATTGATGTCTGAAATAAAACCTGTGCTGAGGAAGGGCAGTTTGAACTAAAGCAGATGATCAGTTCTTGCTATTTAATTGTGCAAATGGCAGTTTTAGAGGAGGGAAGCTGTGTGATGTAAAAAATACCTAAGATTACAAAAAAAAAAGGAGTTCATTGAATATGAGTGCTTGACTCCCAATACCTCTGAAACAGCTTGAAAAGAAGAATAGGATCAATCATCCCAAAAAACTGGACAAATATTTTCTGGGGATGGGGTTGTAATATTTCCTATTGTGTCCAATCCTAGTTTTAAGTGGATTTATTTGTTCCTGACTACCTCACTGTGAGTTACACAAATCAATCTTGTGAATGTACACAAATCATTCTTGAGCCTTTTATTGGTTTTTTTTTGTGTTATTTTATGTACTGGGCAGAAAAAGCAAGGTGAACTCCTATTGCTAAATACACCTCTACAGTTTGTGGAGGCATTTTACAAGTTCCAGTGCCTGTTGGTAAATTTCTTTTGTAGCAGGAAATAATGTGAACAAAGAATTTCCTCAGGACTTGGAAAGTATCAAAATATGGACTTAGATTGTATGAACAGGTTGTGAAAGCAAATCTCTGTTATGGGTACCTTCCCACAAGAAAGCTTCCCTTCTTCCCAGGCCGGGCTGTGCTCTCTGTGATCCAAACCAAAGTTACAAGTTTGGCAGGTGCTGTCAGGACAGAAGAAGGTTGAGGATCACGTAGAGAAACCTTTGTGACCTTGCAGGCGGGAGAAATGAAAGGAAATTCAGTGCTAGAACATGTACATAGGTAATGAGGGTGATGCATGCGAGGAGTGAAGCCTGTCAGAAATAATGGATGGGAAGGATGCTGGCCCCACCTGATCACTGGGGGCTGCTGATGACAATGAAAACAATCACAAAGAATATTCTGAGGGGGAAATCTTTATGCCACCCCATCTGGAATACTGTTTACAATTCTGATCAGCTATAGTAAAGAAAGGATTGCTTTGGCTTGGCAGGTATTTAGGACTGAATTATCAGAAGGCATCTTTTATGGACCTGCAGTCACAAGGAGAATGAAGGAGCTTGATGTCATGTGGTTATTGACAAAATTATTATAAGGATATTACTGAGCTGTAAAATACATGACAAGAAGAGAAAAGGGAATAAATATCTCAGTGAAAAGCCTTTTTCAGCTGAACAAAATGGAGTGAAATGGTTATATCAATATGCTGGGAATGAGAAGTGACCTAACTCTCTTGATTTCTGCAAGTGGATCAGGAGACTTAAATGCTTTTAGGAAGATGTTCAATTAAATATGAACAGAGACTAGATTCTACAATTCAAGTTTTTGTCTTGGAAGAAGTGGGAGAATGTCAGAAATTGCTCTTCATTCCCAGTGTGCTGAAATAATCCCCTCCCAAGAGCCTTTATCTCCTGTTTAACAGCATAAATCCATGAGAACATGTGAAAATAACAACCACTTCTGAGAGTGTTACGTGGGCTTTTGGAATGATGGAACATCTCGTAATTTTGTCCATTTGCTGCTCTCTTGAAAGCAAAGTAGGTGCTCACACTCTTGCTGAGTGCTGAGCATTGTATTTGGAGCAGATTTTTCTCAGCTCTTATGCAGATTGAGGCTTGATTGCTTCGAATCTGCAGCAGAAGGGCCCAGGAGCCTAAAGGGCTCCTCAGAGTGTTGGAATTATTTCTGTGGAACCTCTGGGGAGCATCAGTGACTCCAAATGCAGCTAAAGGGAAACTCTGAGCCAGCGTAGCCACAGATTTGGATCTTGGACAAGCTGGGAGTGGCGATAAGTGGGACTTAGTGAGCCCTGAGCTGGCTAAGCCAGGCCACTGCACTTGTCCTCTTACAGATGAGAGATCAAGGATTTCTTTTTTCCCCCCTTCTTCTTGCTCAAGAGAAAAGCTCATCTTCCACTGATTGTGATTCATCACTACCAGAGATAATCTACTGGGAAACAGGGAGACTTGAGGATTCCTGAACTTCTAGGTGCTGACAGATATCTGAATCAAAAATTGTCTCTAAATCCCCCTCTCTTCTCAAACTTTCTATTATCTGGAACTAATTCTGGCTTTCCTCACTTCTATGACATGTATATTAAAAAGCAATTTATTAAAAATAGATTTTTACAGTGAGGTAAACACCAAGTGATTGGATGCATATTCCCATCTTTAACCCACCAGTAATTTTTTCTTATCCAAAAACATTTATCTTGAATTTAGAGCAATATCATTTAGTCTAGTAATTGAATGGCAGCAGGAAAGTATTGGAATTAAATACACAAAGGACACCCTGGTTTTGATTCCTTTAGTTCCTAATATTGTCTAACAAGGTTCTTAAGATTCCCATCTAGATTTATAACTTGTGACTTGTGTTCCATGAAGAAAATGTATAAATTCCAAGTATGCAGGAGTTGAGATATGATATAATTACATTGAGATATCTAATAACCACATTTTGGTTAAATTACTATAAACTCTTAATTCTCTTCAGACCCATTAAGCTTAGACAGTTGCCTTTCAATTGTTGGATGACATTCTCCAGCTAAAACTTTGCCTTCTGTAAAATAAATTTCCCTCTATAAAAACAAGAACAGAGCAAACACTTGCTACCCTTCACCTATGATTTCTGAGCTCCTGCATTTAGTCCTTTCACAGATTTGTGACATTATTGCTTCTTTTACATTCCTGTCTGTACATGCAAATATTTATAGATTTTTCTTCCCTAGATATTCCCTTGTAGCTCATGAGAGTAAAGAACTAAAAATTGGACTGTACTTACCGACTTAAGATTCACCCCTTCAGCTGTCCCTGACAACCAGCAGGAACTTCATCTAAAATGTCTTTTTGAGCTGTAATAGAAATAGGAAACTCTTTCAATTTCTGTGTTGTCTTTGAATGAACAAGAAAAGAAATCTTCATGGGAATTTCTAGAGAACCTGAGTAGTCAACTTAATTAAAGCAGATGTAAAATGTGCAAGATCAGAAGGATTTGCTCCAGAGGCTAAAAAAGAATAAGACTCTGTAGGTGATTGTGAGTAATGTATAATATGTATACAATGAAAGAGGAAATTCTGTGAGATGTACATTTCTTATTTCTATCTTTTTTTGAAGAATAAGTTTAACTGCTGAAGATCATTGCTAAAAGAGATGGATGTATATAACAGCTGGCCTTACAGAAACATTGGCTCCAGCTTATTCCATTTTCCTGGAGTATAGCAAGGAGAGATATCCCAGGGTTAAGAAATGTGTCAAATCTGGTGTTCATTAAACTTACACACATCCATAATCTGCTCCTCTGTGCAGCTGAGAGATCTCTGATTTGTGCATGACCTGCTGGTTAAACATCATCTCTCCTTTCTAAATAGTGTTGTCATCTGTGCAGCAGTTGTAGCAAGAAGAGTAAAATCTGCTCTCTTGAGAGCTGAGGCAGGACATCAGTGAACACTTGGAAACAGTGGCTGGGTTAAAAATGATTTCTAATCCTCAGCCAGAAGTCACCAGGTGCTCAGAAGGGGCACAGAAAGAACAGGTCTAGGTGCAAACTGCTTTGTAGTAATATGCAGCTTAGATTTAGGGGATCTTTAACAGCTGAGAGTAGAAATCCAATTTATCTGCTCCAACTGTAGCCAGAGCGGCTCGTGTGGCAAACCCCAGTGAGGCACAGTGTGGGTGCAGCAGGGAGGAAGCTGGGAGTTTGCATCAGGCAGGGCTCAATCCCTGGCAGAGGAGGTGTTTAAATCCTGCATTGCATGCCAGGATCCAGCACCATTCTGGTTACAAAATGATTGCATTTGTTGGTTTTATTTTTTCACAGAAGTGAGGGTGGAAAAGCAGCTCTGGAGCCCAGAGTGGTTTCTGCTGTCACATTTTACAGGATGACAGGCTGCTTTGCCAAGTGCTGCTCCCCACAATGGCAGGGAATCGTGTCTTTTACAAACCTGCTCGACTTGCCTTTGTTTTCACTTTTTTCCTCCTGTTCAAATTTCCAGACAAGCCGCAGAGCTGCAGTCGGAGCTGTGAGTGAAATTCCTCCTCTGCTCGACTGTTCTCTGCCAGGCTGTGCTAACAAGTCGCCTTCCCAGCAAACTCTCAGATGGAAAAAGCTCTGATAACCTGAAAGGGGACTTTTGTTGCGACTCCTCTAAACCCCAGAGGTGTGGGTTGTCTTTTCTGCAAGGCACACGCTCCTCTAAACCCCAAGATGTTGGATCTTCTCCTCCTCAAAGCACACGGTCACAAAGACCTGTGCAGAGCCAGGTTCCTTTTTCAGTCCTTTGAGAGTCTGAGACATGGAAGGAATGGAAACTCAGGTGCCAATGCTCAAGTGCAGTCTGCAGGTGAATTCTTTCTCCAAAGAAAGGCTGGAGTCAATGCATTACTTTGCTTTTACTGTAACTCAGCCTCTGGCAGCTCTGAAGCTCTCAGCTGCCTGCAGTTCCCTTCCTACTGTGCAGCACGGAGAGGCCCAGAGCTCTTACAGACAACCAGGGGGGAGGGACAGAGGGACAGCATCGTTCTGACACCAGGTCTGTGCTTTCAGCCCAGCACATCCAGAGCCCCAACCATGTGAGAGAGACATTTGGCATCAGTGCACGTTAGAAGCAGATGGAGGAGATGACAATGATTGCTGGGCATTTCTTTAATGTGGTATCTGGCAATATTTGGGGGTTCTAGTCTGGCTTTAGGTGCCACTGTTCTTTTTTTGTCTGTGCTGCTTTCTCCGTCTTTTTTGGGCCATCTTCTCTTTGTTTCAAGGAGATAAGGGGGTAATGGAGGGTAAAATGGGGAACTGTTCCCAGAGCAGGAGCAATCCCAGAATGGTTTGTGTTGGAAGGGACCTTCAAGATCATCTCACTCCAGCTCCCTGCCATGGCAGGGACACCCTCCACTATCCCAGGTTGCTCCAAACTGGCCTTGGGCACTGCCAGGGAAGGGGCAGCACTGGGGGACAGTAACAGAAGGGTTTTCTGTCCAGAGGAGAGGGCTGGGCTAGCAGTGAGTGAGTCCTGCCAAGCTTGTGAGGAGCACTGGGAGTTTGGAGCGACTCTGTAAGGATAAGGATTAGAGCCAAGCCTTAAAAAAAACCCAGCCTCATAAACCCAGGGATGTTTTGTCACAGATGAGGTGAACAGGTAACAGAGAACTGGATAAACAGGTAATAGAGAACTGATTATCTCAGCTTTCTGCATGTCTAAACTGTGAGAATTGCCACTGGGCAATAGTAGGAGAATGTTTCAGCTGTATTGGCTCAAGTAATGAATGTAATTTCCTATGAATGGTGTCTGGAGGGGCAGGACCTGCCTGACATCACTGGGAGGATGCTCCCAGCTCCAGCTCAGCTCTCTGGCTGCTGCTCAGCTCTGAGCCTGTGTTTGCTCAGGGCAGCTCTGGAAGGGAGGAGGTGCCAGACTCAAGGTGTAACCCTGGACCTGAGGGTATGGAATTTTCCTGCTGGGGTAATTGATGATGAGCTGGACCTCTCTGAAGCATCTTAGGGTGGCAGAAAATCCCCAGGCACCCAGAGCCCAGGACGTGCAGCCATTTGGTAAATGTCACCCTGGAGTGGTGCAGAGGTGGCTGTGTGACAGTGTGGGAGCTGCCTGGAGATGAGAAATCAGTCGTGTAACAGCTCTCCAATCATCCCAGGGAGCAAGACTGAGTCATTAGCTTGCTGCTGTTGTACTAGCCAGACAATTTATTGTTAAATGCTTGTCTGTGAAGAAAAATCTGCTTTTTCTGGGAGCTCTCGATAGCACTGACATTTACTCAGAGTAAATCTAACACGGATTGGCTCAGAACACTAGAGCTTGACAGACATGACATTTGCTGCTGCCATACTTTAACCAATATTGTGATGATAAGGTCTTGGCTATCCAATGGAATTGATGAAATACAATTTTAAACCTAATGGATAGTCTATTTACCTTTACACTAAGCTGTAAGAAGAAATAAATTAAGGATCTTTTCATGCTTCTTGGTATACACTGAAAAAACCCCCATGAATTAAATTTACCCTTATTTCCATTGTCTCCAGACATTGAAAGTACAAGTTAGGGGATTTTTTTCTGTCCTTTTTAGGAGTTTGCAGGTCTGTTCCCAGCAGCCTTGCCAGAGTGCAGATTCTACATGATCTTTAAGCACTGGATGATTGCATCATGCTGGAAACCATGCAGGGGGAAATGAGGAGGTGATTGGTGACAGGCAGAGTGACTTCACTAAGGAAAAACTGTGTCTGTGACAGAGTCCCAGCATTGCTGGGTGAGGGCTGAGTGCCAGACATCATCCACCTGCCCTGGGGTGAGGGTTTGTCCCTGTCCCACACGCTGTGACTCTGAACGGGACAGGTGGGGGTGGCACCTGGGCACAGGTGGGTAAGGAAGGGCTGGGTGGTCACTCAGAGCTCCAGGGACAGAGCAGGGCTGGGGCCAGGGGCTGTGCTGGGGCTGGCACTGCTGAGAAACCTCTCTGGTGACGAGGGCAGTGGCACTGAGCAGCCCTGCAGGGACACTGGACAGGGGACGCCATCCACAGGGACCCGGGCACAGAGCCAGGCTGGATGCAATGGCTGAGAGACTCCAAAGAATTGCATAAATTTCTGTTTATATTAATTGTGTAAACCACACCCGATCAGTGTGGTTTCAGCTCTCAGTGTGAGCTTGGCACTGTGTCTGGGCTCCAGGAGAGATCACTGGGATCAGGGATTTGGGGCTGCTGGGAGATGGAAACATGGACCAAGGACCAGGGACCAGAGTTGAGGGCCTTCAGGGGTTAAACCACGTGTGTTGTATTTGCAGCGACCCCTGTGGCAGGCAGGAATGATGAATCTGACTCCATGTTCTCAGAAGGCCAATTTATTACTTTATAATACTATATTATAGTAAAGAATACTAAACTAACTAACTAAAGAATACGGGAAGGATACTTACTAAAATGATAATAATGAAAACTCGTGACTCTCTCCAGAGTCCCAGCACAGCTTGGCCCTGATTGGCCAAAGAGTGAAAACAACCCCCAGCAGAATCCAATGGAACAACCTCCAAACACATGAGCAAAACACAGGAGAAGCAAATGAGATAAGGATTGTTTTCCTTTTCTTTGAGGTTTCTCAGCTTCCCAGGAGCAAAATCCTGGAAAAAGGGATTTTTCAGAGGATGTGAATGCCACACCACGTGCTGTCCCCCAGGTGTGGGTGGGAGGATAATGTGGCATTGTCTGAAAGGGGGGTTCAAGCTGGGAGGTGCCAACCCCAGCAGTGCTGAGCAGGGCCCCTCATCCTCAGGATCAGCCGTGGCAAAAAACAACCTGAAATCCAACAACCCAAATCCCTCTCACTGAAGCAAATCAAGGAGTTATGGTGATAGTCACAGGGGAGAAAAAATCGTGGTGAAAGAGAGGAGGAAATTATCAAGTTGTAATCACGGCTTGAAAAAGAGTGTGCTGGAGAAATATTATAAACATTACCAGCATTTAGCATCATTTGGGAATATCTTGCAGGAAATGAAATGATGTATTATTAAAAATGTGAAATAGTTTTATTTCCACTAGGAAATGAAAGAGTTGCACAAGGATAGTTCTTTCGTAAATCATTCACATAATATTTCTATTCTAGCATTAGTCATAAGTTCAATTAGCAGTAATGTAGTGTGTCAGGGGTTGTGTTGATGAGATCTAATTATTTATGGATTTCTTTGGCCACTTTTTTTTTTGAATGTGTTGAAGTAAAGGTTATTGTCCTTCATGGTTTAGGATAATCAAATTACACAGTGTTGTTGGAAGAGAAGCAATTGCCTGTCATGCACACAAAATTAAAATAAGTTTTGAAACTTCAGAGAGATTTAACATTTTATTATTATTCTTAAGTAAGAATATTTTCGTAATAGTTTATAGAACTGCTGGAAAGTCAGCAACTATTATTTTTAATGCAAACTGCTAATAGATTTCTTTTAGTGGCTCTTCCATTTGAATAACAGTTTTGGTGAGCAGCAGGGATCTGTTGAATGATTCCAAATTTTGAAGGAGTAGGCATAGAAAGAATTAAGAAAAAACCCCAATTTTTTTCCAGAATGTATATCTGAGTTAAGGCCATGATTAATGAAATCTTCCTGATTTTCTGACTCTGGTTGACAATTCTTGACCAATAATATTGGATGAAACCTTAGCACTATAGAACATCGAATTCAAATTGCTGCAAATTTAAGCACATTTGGAGCATTCAGACATTTGATTGTTGATGGCTGCTAAATATTTTTAAGGGGAAATTATTGCATAAAATGGATTGAATTATTGTCATGCTATGGCAGAATAGTGATTAACAGCAGAAATGACACAAGACTTAATCAAAGAAATTAAAATGTAATTAGCTGGCAAAGGGAATGGTGTGAGGCATTGTAGAACTGAGTGGCAGTTCTGGGCCTAAGGCAGACTCTGCTTGCTGGAAAAGTGCAATTTCATTGAGAGCATGTTGGGGAGTGTTGTTTACCATAAAATATCAACATATTTTATGTCTCTGAAGTGCATGCTAGCTATTGGTTCTGCTTTGTTTCTTTCTCCTTACAAGAATTCAGAGTGCAAGAGCTGATCTCATTTTTCAGCAATGATTTTGTGGGCTTTATTGGGAAATTAAAAAAAAACAAAAAAAACATGCTATTTAACATTTATATTTAAATATCTTGTGGCTGATGAATGGAAATGGTGCCAGAAAATCAAGGCCAGCTTTAAAACACAGGCACTGGGGACGGGGGAGGAAATGCTGGGGAAATGGAACAATTTTGGAGTTTTCTTTCAGTGTGAAGGAGAAAAAACCCCAGGTTTTGTATTTAGTTTTGCTCTCCACCACTGGGGACTGAGCACTTTCTCATCCTGTAATGTCCACAGAGAAATTAGTTGGAGAAATCAGTGCAGCAACATAAGAGAAGCCAAAATCAAATAATAGCAAGTTGTTCAATCCACTGCTGGGCTCTCCAGGACTGGAGTTACTCTGTGTGACCACAAACCCTCCTTTCCAGAGGTGATTATCCTCTTCAGGTTACCTGCCGTGCTTCTCTGAGGTAATGGCAGGGAAGAATGCCATCAATCATTCCACATTATCCCCATTAAACCCTCTGGCTGATGTAAGGAGAATATTGGGCTCCTTTTGTTTTTTTACTGAGATTCAATTCTAGCACACTTGAAATTGTAAGTATACAATGAGTGGAGAGGAGAGCTGTCCCTAAATCAGATTCTTTCTAGTTTAAATGCTATTTATTCCAAACAAAGCATCTGAAAAACAGTTAAAGTTTCAAAAGTGTCTGCAAGCAGGAGGTAACAATGTTTGGCTTTTTTCTTTTCCCCAAATATTGAAAGAGTTTCAGTAGGGGATAAAAGAGAAGAGGCATTTATTACAATATTTTCTAGCATTCCTGGGGTTAACATTGCTCAGAAAAGTTGAGGAAGAGCCAGTGCTGTGACAGAACAGATTTTGGGAGCTTGCATGTTGCCTGAGTGCCCCAGCTTTGTGAGAATTGCAGATGTTTCTGCCCCTGCAGGAACTCCTCAGCAGCTGGGACTGGGAATGGGCACCCAGGAACATCTGGGAGAGGCTTCTGGGCAGGACCTGGAGTCTGTGAGAGGCACCAGACACAAACCTGGGCTCCCACAGGCTCTCCCTGCCTCAAGGGGGGACACTGAAAACATTCTGTGATCATAGTGGAAATCTGCTCGGAGGGGGACAGAGCAGTTCCTCTTTTTAAACCAACAGCTGAAGCTTAGTGACTTCCCAGTTCTTAAAAAAAAAATAAATATATATATATATATATTGCATTTAATGCCATTGGTGTGCCTCTGAAAGGGATCTTAAGGAATTCCCAAGCAAATCCCAGAATACACATCATGGATTCTGCATTTGGTTTTAATTCTTAGCTGAATATTTTTGTACTTGCTAATGTTGTAATTTTTTAGCTAAATATTGTAGCTAATAGTTGCTAAACTAATGTCCAGCATCCAAGGGACTTAGTGGTTCCAGATTTTTTAAATTCTTGGCATTTGCACACTGGAATCCTCAAAAGGTTAAACAATATTTTGACTAATTCACCACATTCTTTCATCAGTGGACACACACAGGCATTGGCTCAAAGCTGCCCTTTCACAGTGAAGTGGCAGTCACTGAAGACTTGGTGCTATATGATAATTTCTGTTTTCATGGCCAAATTCTGATGAAATTATTTGATCAAACCAGTGATGTTCTAACATGACAACTTATTTGCTAAAATCTAATTATTTCACTCCAAAAAAGTTAATAATTTCATTCAAGAAATATGTTGTATAATAATTTTGTTTAAAAATGTTATATAATAATTTCATCATATATTATATAATAATTTAGTTCCAGAAATATGTTGCATTTAATAAAATTTAAAATACAGCTAGAGCACCAGACTTGAATGATTAATATCCTCTAAATTTCTTTATTAAGCAGCTTTTCATGGAGTGATTTTTTTTTTTTTTTATCTTTACTGAAATGATTGTCTTGAAATGAAACAGATTTTTCTATTACTTAGACTCCAGAGGTTTAGCATTTGCTCAGAGGGGGACAGAGTAGTTCCCCTTTTTAAACCAACAGCTGAAGCTTAGTGACTTCCCAGTTCTTTCAACAAAATATATATATATATATATATATATATTGCATTTAATGCCATTGGTGTGACTTTAAATTTAAAAATCGCTGGCCCTTTGTCCCTGTGTTTGCAGTGAATGCTCAGCCTGAATTTCCTGCTGCATTGTGGCAATAAAAGAGAACACTCAGAGCAGGAGCTCTGAGCCCCTGGCCTGGAGAGAATCCCCAGGGAAGGTGAACATCACTGCAGGGTGAGGCTGGACCTGGCACCTGCTGCTGGAAATGTGTTCCAGAGCAGGACTGCCCTTGCTCCAGGGTCTGAGGCTGTGAGTGGCTCAGAGGTGCTGTTTGAAAAAGTTCCTTTTCCACGAGGACAAAGGGAGCCAGGGAATGCTGGCGCTGGAATCCCTCCGTGGGGACCAGAGCTCCGTGAGCCCAGGGATGGAAATGCCCAGAGCATCTTCCGTGCAGGGGCTGTGCCAGCACAGAACACCCACAGACGGTGCCATGGACTTTGTGCACTCCTCCCTTTCTCTCCTTCAATGGTTCTGAGCTCAAAGGAAGCACTGAAAATGTCTGGAGCAGCTGGAATGGCGAGGGCAGGGCGCTGGGGGAGCCTGGCGCAGGGCAGGGCAGAGCTCTGGCTCCAGAGGGAGTGCCCGTGTCCTGCTGCTCTTCACAGCTCATTCAATGGGATTCAGGACCTTTTCCCAAGCCGGTGCCACTAATGAGGATCGTGTTATTTGTCTCCTTCCTTCAGACCTGGAGTGCTGCACCACCACCCCAAAGCCTCTCCTTTCATGGCTGTGTTGGTGTCCAGACAAACCCATAAATTGTTGTAAAAAACTGGCTTTCAGAGTAATCGTTTTGATGTTGTATTTTTGTGATAAAGGAGGAGTAACTGGTAGTGCCAGAGGCCAGTCCCAGGCTCTCGTAATGGAGCTGAAATTTCTAGTGGTAACCGTGTGATGCTTTGGGGAATTGTGTTTTCTTGTACTCCTGTGCTCAGCTTTTGCATTCAGATATTTTGCTAAGCAGTTGCAGTGCTTGGTTTCCTTTCACAGCAGTCACTTTGCAGTGTTCACAGGTGATGAAAATAAGTTACTTGTGAAAAATGAAAAATAACTTTGCTGATGTTACAAAGTCTGCTTTGTTTGGAACACATTTTCTCAAAAGTGTTTTAAGTTATGGAAGCACAGATTGGCTCTGTCAAGCAAAGGCTGGAAAGGCTGTCTGATCATATCTGAAATGTGCATTTGAAAAGCAGGTCCTAAATAAAGGCTGAAACCGAATATTGAACAAAGATTTGGGTGTGCATGGGAGGAAAATCCATCACTGATGTCTGGGAGAGCAGTCCCTGGCACATGAAGCTGTGAGATCTCAGGTGTCACTGAATGCTGGCATTGTGCCCTTAGTTTCTCTCAGGATACTTTTGCTTTTACTGCAAAAAATATATTCCTGGGCTGCTTTGAGCAAAAAGAGGCTCAGAATTGTGCAGAGATTGTGTCCCAGCTGCAGAGGTGCCTGCTGTGCACAGGAGCAGGCCCAGGACGTCCCACAGCTCTGTGGGCACAGCAATTTGAGGGCACAGGTACCAAATGAAAACCTGGTGCTGCTGTTTGAACAGGGGGAGGCTCTGACAGCTTATGCTGACCAACACAGAAGTGTTGGGGCTTTTTTGCAGCCTTCTAGAAAGGACACAGTGATGACACAAAGTGTGAATGCCCAGTGTTTCAGATGTTTTATTTTCTGCTCTTCCCAGAAAAATGGGTTATAAATTTGTATTGAGAGTCCCCATTCTTCCAAGTTTACACTGCAATCGTTAATTTTTTTCTCTTACATTTTTTCTTATCCACCAAGTTCAGGGGTTTTGGCCCAGGAAATCACCAAGGACCTATTATTTTTGGAGTCGCCAAGTCTGGAAATGCTCATGATCCAGGGACATGTTGTCTGTGTATTTATAATTCAGAAGCTGTAGGGAATTGGTTGTCCTTCAGCAAGCTTTGCAGTAAGCCTCCTATGTAATTCTGGAATACGATACTGATTACTTTGGGAACCTCTTCATTTTGGCAGGAGCACTGAAGCTTGTGCTTTCAACATTAAAACAGCTTTCATGGGTTTGGAGGGTCTGTCTTCACTGTTGAAATTTATTGTGAAAAGGTATCCAAAGCAGACATTTTTGTTTTTTCCTTCCTTCATGTCAGACATGTGTTTAAATTACAAACTAAAACTGCAGGATAAAATGATGATCACTTTACTGCATGCTAAGGGGGCAATAATGGGATGAGTTTTGGGATGGATTCACTCATTTTAAGCAGAAGAACAACCCTTAACCCCTGGGGAAGCCCACACAGCATTCCCAGAGGCCAAACCAAAGATTGTCACCATCCTTTCCAAGGCAATGTCACCACTCCAGGTTTGGGGGTTTTGGCTGACTCAAGGAATTCTGGAAATGGAGAATAGAGATACTGCACCGTGCCATCAAACCCTTGGGTAGATTTAGCTCTGGTGGGGACTGAAGTGAGTGTGAGATAAATGGGGAGATTTGGTTCTGCTTCTGTAAAATCCAGAACTGGGGACAAACTCCACAGTGCTGATGGATCTGCTTGGAGCCCGTGGGTTTTAGTTCCAGAAGGGGCTGATAGAGAAAAATGGAAATATAACAGGAACCAGGCTGTGCTGAAAACTTCCCTGGGTGAGGAAAACTTTTCATTTCCTTTTGCTTGTGGTGTGGTGACTTCATGGAGTGGATTTATATTTGTTATCCACCCATTTGTTATCCTGCTGCAGGCAGGGAGGAGATGCTGCAGGAGGAATTCCTCCACCAGGGCTCCTGCCCAGCCCCTCTGCCTCATCCTGCACAATAAATCTGAGAAAACACCTTGAAATAGTTTATTCTATAAGCTCTTTATATTTATATAGATATTTATATAGATATTTATATAGATATTTATATATATAAATATAGATATTTATGTTGATAGATATTTATAGATACCTCTACCAGCCTCAAGTCCATTTATTTGCTGCCTCTTGATTCTGAGTGATGAGTAGATGGATTGAATTCAGTGGGGGTGCTGCTGCTGAACCTTTATCAAGTGCCAAATCATTTTTATGGTAGAAGCATTTCTTTTTAAAATATATAGTCAACTAACCATAACTGTTTCCAAACTGCAGAACTTCTAGCATCTGACTGTTTCTGTTCAACTGATAATTTAATTAAGAATCGAATACTTGTATGAAATATCTTGTGAAATTATATATAGCAATAATGCTTTAATTAGTAAAAATTATGTTCTTGAGAATAATTATTTAGCAATATTTTGAGTTTAATTAACAGCTACATTATTCCAACTTTTATGCTATAATAATTAATACATTACTAATTCTGTTGGCACGATTTCAAGCAATTAGTTTCTTATAATTTTTTGTGCCTATAAAAAGGTTAAATTAATTAAGATTACCATTAGAGTAATTTGTACAAGATTTTGGGTAACTAATATTCTGGCTTATTTTCCTGGGTGTAAAAAAAAAAAAAAGAGCAGAATTTCTGAAGAGATAATCAATTCCTTAGAAGCTGCATACAGAAAATATTCATAACTTAATGCAGGCACATTATTGTGATGCTTTTGGCTGGGGTAGGGATATTCTTCACAGCAGCTGGTGTGGGGTTGGGGTTGGATTTGTGCTGGAATCAGTTCTGAAAGGAATTCATTCTCCAGGGTTGCAGCAGGGTCTCGTGTTGGGCAAGGTTGCACCCAGTGAGAGCGGAGATGGGGCAATGCTTGTTAGGCTTGTGAGGGAACACAACTTCCTCTGTCTACCAATCCACCCAGTCATTGCCATTTGTAACTGTCTCCAAGTGTCCCTAGATAATTTGAAAATGTATTGTTGTGTAATTCTAAGCTCCACTGTTCTCAAAGCCTCAGTGAAGAACTTTTTGAACAGGTGGAGCTGAATTCAGCTGTAATCTCCATAATAGAGGAGAAAAAAAATAAGGCAATAGCAAAGGTGATGGAGCCATTTTCTGTTCATATGTCGGCTTAGAAGAATATAATACTTTGCTCTTACTTTGAAAAACTGTGAATATCCAGGCCACTGCTCATCACTTGATTTTTTTTTAAATTTTAATATAAGAAATACCTGGTACTGTTACCATTTAAAAAGACTTGGGTGCTGTACTTCGTACTTTTCTTTTTTGACTCTATTCTCCACAGCAAATGCATTCATTTCCCTTTTCTGGCATAATTCAAATGGCTCTCTGAATACTGGACTATGGACCCATTTCTTAATTCTCTTTCTGGTACTGATGTGTCCTGTTTTCATACAAAAACTTTTCTGCACATGCAGTATCTCTTACTCAGAATACTTTACACCTATAGAACTAAGTCTGGTGGTTTTTGCTGTCACATGACATTTATCATCTTACAGTTTCTTTAGTCAAATGGGAAAAAAAGGGAAAAAAGCAGAACTATTTGCATTGAATGACTTCCAGAAAGCACATTTTGTTCCCTGGTAGGTGTTTCTAATGGGGTGGCCATATAGATTTATATTGCTACACCAGATCATGAAATTTCTAAGACTTCATTATCTGAAGAGAGCTGTGATTCATGCTGGCAATTCATGGAGAAATAGAAAGCAGGGGAGAGGAATGAGCTCTCAGGCTGCTGATGGCTCTTCAGGGCTCTCCCAATTGCACAGAAATTTACTCCTGTCCTTGGCACCAAGTCCTGCAGCTCTGTGAACACACAGCAGCAACAGGTGAGTGGAAAGCAGATTTTTGTCTCCCTCTAAATGCTTCTTGGTTTAATTTATGTTTGTGCTCACTACTCGTGTCCCATCAACAGCAAATCAAGAAAAGGTGCTTTGGGAGTTAAACAATTGTTTCATGGTTCTGACACTTTTTTTTCCTGGGAATTCAGTTACACATGAATTGGTAGAATTAAAATCAATAGTCAGGTCACTCCTTGTCAATGTTTTCCTATCACTCTGAACACTCAGAACTTCTTGGAAGAAAAATTTAACATCTCTTGTGATGTATTTGGATGCTGTCAAGGATTTAAGAGGATTTAGGACTGGCACTGCTACCTCACCGTGCCCTTTAAATGTGTCCTTTCACACAGAGAATTCCTGCTTTTTTATTGCCTCTGTATCTTACATAAAGCATGCCAAAATACTATCAGGAAGTTAAGATTATTGTAAAATTCGGCTTATTTAGAAGATAAACTGTGGAAATACTCTCTGCAGCTGCATCACTGGTAAGAATTTCGAGTTAATGTGGGTTTTTTGGAGTTTCGTTGTGCTGAGAGCCACTTCCCACTGGATGGCACTGTTTAATAAATTATACTGGGAAGGTGATTGCTGCAACGAGCAAACTTTAGAGGACATTATAGCAGTGCTGTTTGGAATTGGTGAATATATTCTGTGTGTTTTCCAAAGGGGAGCACAAAACACCTGGGTCCAACGAGCTCTGAGGTTACTGCAGCAGCCCGTGCTTCACACCCAGCCAGGAGCTGCTGCCTCAGCCTCCACCCACAGCTCTTGGTGTTTTATCAAACTTCTCATCCTGACCTCTGCAAAAGGATGCAGCTTTTAAAAGCAAAAGGATATATTTAAAAAAAAAAAAAAAAAAAAAGGATTCCTTCTTTTCTCACATCAGGAGAAACTGATTTTAATGCAAAGCTTGATGGTCTTATGTATTGTTGAGGTCTGGGTCTATTTTTGTTCCTTAATATAAAATATCAGCAGCAAGCATTCTGTAAGTTATCAGGGTTTTCATAACAGGACTGTAACAGAAAACCTGGTGTACACACTTGGGCAATTCACAGCCGGAAGACTCCAGATGAAAAATGAAACTAAATCAGTGTGTTTTGCCTGAAAGTGAGAATGCTGGAATGCTCCTTTCCAGTTTTTGAAAGCTGATTGAAAGCATTGCTTAGCGCATAGATAGGTGACACTGAAATTTGTGTATACCAAAAAAAAGCATTTTTAAAGAAATAATTCAAGGAGCTTCATTGACAGGCAGTGAAGAAATAAGCAGTCTGTAAACAAATTAAAGAAAGGCATCTATCCCAGAATAATAATACAGCTGGGATGTGCAGAGATGCAGGGAGCAGGATAACAGCACAGGCTCTGCTTTCTTTTCTTGCCTGATTCTTTCAGTGGTCACAAAATTTCTGCCGAGAGGTGTTTCTACATTTCTACATTAAAAAATGGCTTCTGTTTTCAGGGTGGTGCTGAAATGAACAAGAATCAGGCTCCAGCCCCGTGTTTTGTTTTGAACGTTTCCCCCGTTTGTTCTGCCGTGCATCAGGTGCCCACAACTCAAGCTCTGTGTCTGCAGGAGTAGCAGCATCTCCCCCTGGAGCTGGGGTTGTGTTCAGATCCTGCCCCAGAACCTGGGAGGAGTTACCAGCCATGGATCCAGCACAGGAAAATAACAAACCCTGCTCTGCCACGTTCTACTTGGCCAGCGCACAGAGATTTGAGCTTGAGTTTCCCCTCGGCAGCAGCTCCTGCACTGCTGCATTCTGGATATGACACAGTGGGAGGAGAACCCTACAGAGAATTATCAGCTCTGGGGAACCACTCACAGCAATCTGAATGTCCATCCTCTGCAGCTGATGGGAGTGCAGAACAGTGTCCAACATGGGACAGCAAGTGATGAGACTCAGGGCTGGCCTGGTTTTTGTCATTGTTTTGCTTCCTTAATCTCAGAACAGGCTGTGGTGTTTCCTTTATACAGCTTCTCACCTTCTGGTTTTGGAGCCTGGCAGGATAAATCAGATGACCTTTAAAAAGCAAAAAGCTGTTCTCCAAGCATTGAGACTGAAGGCTCTTGGACTCAAGCTCTGCAGTGAAGTCAATTTTCTTGTTATTAAACCACTGATACATTTAGTGTGGGCTACTTACATCATCTGACATTTTGACATCAGTCTGAGAGGAGCCCTGGCCTGCTAAATCGGGATGTTATTTCTGATAAAGTCAGTTCAGCTCCAAATGCTTCTTTTAAACTCTGCTAGGTCTGTTCCAATATAGAAAAAGTTAAAAAAAAAAGGATGAAGTCCTTGCTAAAAGACTAAACAAGCTCACAGTATATTTATTCAGCCCTTTGTTTGGGGAATTTCAGCCTCAGCTGAAGCCTCTCTATGCTGCCATGGCATGGCTCATTCTGTTTGCATTAGAAATAGGAGAAAAATAGATTCATGTTTGTTTACAGTGAAGAAATAAAATTAAGCATCTAATGTTTTATACATGTAAAATTTGAGTTTAAGTTACTCCTTTAGAAACCCTATTTTGTAAGTTTGTTCTGTGCTGCCAGTTGGGCAGTTCCACAGCTGCTGGTTTTTCCAGTTCTGGTGCTTTCTGTAATGGCACAAACCCTTGCAATGCTGGGCTGAGTTTGTTTGCTGCCTGTGGAGAGTGGAATGCCTCAGCCAGGGCCTGGAGCAGGGTGTGCTGCTGGAACTGCTCTGCAGCACAGAGATGGGAACCCCTTCGTGATACTGATGGGCTCCTCTGGGCTCCTCCTGCGGAAGCAGCTCCTGGCCCGTGCAATGGAGAGGGGATCCACCAGGAGGGCGTGTGGGACATTTCCCTTGCTGCATCAGACACTGCCAGGGTGGAAGCAGAGCCCAGTCTGTGCTGGGCACAGTTAAAATTGCAGATCTCTGTCCTCATCACTGGCTGGAGTCACCTCCTGGTGCTGCAGTGCTCAGTCTTTACCAGCTCTTTTTGTCGGTGTTTTTGAAAACACATTTTCTACCTTAGCAGGTAGTGGCTCAGGGAGTTTTTCTTTTCCTAATTGTTACACTCTGAGTGATCCTTTCAAAGAATTGGTTTCTATAATGTTTTCTTTGACCTTCCAATATTAGTTGTGGCCTTTGTTCTTTGTGCCATCACTGACAATTGGCTCTCAAATACAAACCCTCATTTTCAGTTCAGCCAGTCCCTCAGACCAGATTCGTGGCAACAGCAGAAAGTTTCTGAGAGTTGTAGGAGTTTTTAATGCACTAACGGATATTGTACTACAGAGCCACTCTTTAATATTAATTTATGGATTTCATGCAGATCAGTGCTGATCTCCCTAGAATTCAGCAAGGATAAGTGCCTGCTTGAGAGAGCTGGGAATTGGAGATGGAAGAGGCTTAGCAAGGCATTTGCCACCCAGCCTCCCTCTATTTCCATGTAGTTATTCAGAAATGCACTCCTCCAGCATCTCAGATAAATACTTTTTTATTCAGTGGAGTAAATCTGGTGATTCATAAGGTGGAGCAAGAAGCCTAAGTCTAAATGAACTGTAACTTTGGGTCTGTCTTTGTGGAATAGGCAGTTATTGATTATCTATACGTCAGATAAGTCTCTAATGCCAGGAAGTAATTTTATTATGTCTCAAAGCATGCATTTAAGAAGTTATTAAAAGTTTATTCAATCCTGTGGTGAATGATCTGTTTAGCTACTACTCTGTCTTAGTAAGTACTTTGTTTAAATATCTCATACTGGAGAATTTTAAGTACGGCGTAGTGCAATCTCTTTTTTCTTACATTTCTAATTCCACTGGGGTGATTTTACAGCATTATGAAGAAATTAATCTGTGGCTTTTCTTTGTTTAGTGTTTCAAAGCCATTTCAGACATGTCTGTTATGGCCACACATTTCATATTTATCCATTTCACGCTCTGAGCCTTGTGTGTTCCACGCATTTTAGGAGAAATCACCATGGGACTACAGGCAAATTCAGGTGCTTCACCATTAAAACATTCCTGGGTAATTTCTCCAGTGATTAAGGACTTGAGTGTTTTATATTTTATAAGGAAATCAGCAAAATTCAGCAGTAAATTTGTTTGGCTTCCTTTGTGTAAAGTCATTCACAGAGCATGTAATGGAAAGGGAGTGAGGGAGTGCTATTGCTGGGCTCTCCCAGTTTTGGTTTAGTCAAATTTCCTAGATTTAGACATTTGTTTAGACAAATTTCATAGGGACACTCACTCAGGAGCCAGGTGAGGAAGGCAAGAGCAGGGTTCAGCCTGGAGCAGGCTGGGCAGTTTTGTTTTCCTGTTGTTCCAGAGTTTATGCTGAAGAATTGAAGTGTACCACACTTTTACTGTCTAGTGCAAATTAAGCTAGACAGACCATGGACAGGACAGTTATTAATTGCATTTTATGCCTTTCCTCCCTGGTTTTAGCACTGCTAAGCATGGAAAGAAATGCTTTTAGTCACATCTCCAAGCCAAGATTAGTTCTCCCAGCCTCTAATGATTGTTGTAGTATTTAGATTTAATTGTGCTTTTGCTTTTCTGTATTTTGGATTTCATGATGTTTCCTGTTCTCAGTATTCAGGGTCAGAATTACCTTTACAGAAGCCTTGTAGGGTGTATTTTGGAGAAAGGCTTGGTCCAGCATTTCCCTGTGTATTTTACACTGTGTAAACGTGGACACATCAATCTAACAGGATTCTACTCTCCTTCTAGATCTTTCCATCCTCCAAGGGCAGTGAGTTCAGAAGCAGCCAATCAGTGGCATAAGGAGCTTGGGACAGGCTGGGAGATAATTGTGCAGGTAAGAGCTTGGTGTGATGGATATCTTCTGATACCACATCTAGGATCCCTGCAGTTTGTTGTTTGATTCTCCCAAAACCCAAAGGAATTTAAATTCACAAGTTTTTCTAGCTATCCATTACTCTGCAGAGCTCCCAGTGAATGCTAGATGAACATTCATATTTCATTCCTTGGAGTGAGGGGCACAGAGAACAGTTTTATCTGGACCAATGTTTGGCTTTTGGAGTCAACTTGCGTGGGTAACACTTGGGTTTATGCAAAAAATCATGAGGTTCAAAAATTATGGGTTTCATGGAGAAGATAGGAGTTGCCCATTGCCCTGGTTAAGAACGCTTAATGAGGAAAACAAAAAAAGAAATTGTGAATGCTTAGAAACTAATTCTCCTCCTCAAATAATTCTACAAATTAAATAAAACTTTCAAACAAGTGAATATTTATCTTGGTTCTCCCTGGCGATGTTTTATAGAAATGGGGATGACATCTGGGTGGTTCAGAGTCCTCCAGAGTGGGACTCCAGTGATGTGAGTGAATTTGGGGGATGTTGGCTGCTGAGAGCCCAAACAGATCAAGCTAATCCTATCCAAAAAATCACCTTGCTGTTGTCTGACACAAATTCAGGCTGCATTCTTGGCTTTCATCTTCAGTGACACGTTCCTTGACTGAAATTATCAGCAGTTCTTTAGTGCACAGCAAAGTCAAGTGTTCCCAAAAGTGATTAAAATGCAGATCTTGTTAAAAATTTGATAAATAATTTTGAAGGTGTAACTTTTCTTTGGGTTTCTTAAAAGCTGGTTTTCATGGTGTTTTGAATCTGGCTTAACACCTCTATTTTTAATATCCATTCCAGAAGATCTATTTTCTTGCTTCCATTGCTTTAGATAATAATTTTTTCTGTGCTAACTGTAATCTTAGAGGATATATAACCTAACAGGAACTGTCTGCTTTACTGCATACAAAAGATGGAATAATTTCTTCATGGTTGCCACTTCTATTTCTGAAAGGCTGGAGCTGAATGTCTGCATTTGCAGCTTCCTGCAAGGAAATGATCTCTCCTGCAGATGCCAAACAAGCCCTGGCATGTGACAGCCCAACAGGAATGTTTCCTAGAGTCCATGCTAACATGAGAATGATTTGTGAAAATATGGATACCACAAATATTACCAGCCTTATCAGTTGTTTAATTTACATTAATTTTCCCCGCTGAGCAATATATAAATATTCATGGTGCTATCAGATTAGTTTACACTTTGAGAAGTTATCAGAGATGAGAGGGAGAAATATGGCATAAATATTTTAATTCTTCTAAGTATGTGGTTCCTTTGAATCCCTGCTGATAGTCACAGTGACATTAAGAGAAGAAAAAACTTTTCTAACACATTTCATTCGCGGGAGTAGTCACCAGTGAAGTTCAAAAGTATTTATTATAAAACTCTGTGAATCCGGTGGAATTGTTATCTTGTAGGTCCTTTTCTTCTTAGCCTGTGTTTGATCAATATTGGTTGAACTATGGCTGGGCTTTGAAGGCAATAAATGAGTTGTTAATGAGCTGGTCATTGCCCCTGGTGTACATTGCTGGGAACCTTGGGAGTGGTTTTCATTTCTCGCTCTTTGGAAAGGAGCACTGAGCAGGGGAAAGTTACGGAGGCAAAACACACAATTAACCCCAGGGAAGGGGGAAGTGGCATTAATTTCAGTCTCGTAGGTTGCAGCCATTGAAGTCAGTGTGAAACTTTGAGGGCTTATCTGTGTTATTGGATGAGGGTGACCCCTGTTTCTGCTGTATGAACCTCGAACCTGAAAGTGTGGGAAAGCAACAGGACGTGTTGTACAGCTGGAACTCCAATCCTTGCCTTCCCACTCCGAAGAATGTTCATTTGAACTGACTGAAGTTTTGTTTTTTATTCAAAGCCAATGTGTTTCTCTCAGAATACTTCTTATTTTAAAGTTATTTAAGTATTTGAAATCAATTATTGTCTAAAAATATTTGAGCAATTCAGTGCAACCTTTCAGTACCTCAGGTATTTTTCCCCCAAAGGTACCAGTTTATGCAAAAATCAGAAAGTGATTTCTGTATCATTAAGTGTCACAGCTAGTTTTGTAGAGTTCTTGATATGAAGAAACTCTCAGCTTAATATTTGAAACAATTTTGGGCTAGTGCAATTTTTTCTAGTGAATGTCTGTTGAAGATTGCTTCTGATAGTTCAACTTTTAATTGATAAGAAATTTCTTTATTATTTATTTTATTTGAATTTTTAATTGCTTTAATTCTTGTGATTCTAAGAAGGACTTGGCAACAGGATTAGAGACAATTAATATTTGACAGTTGGGTGTCACAGCGATCAGGATGCAAGAAATACCTGGGCAGATAAAGAGAATCTTGTCACATTTAAGCTTCTGTACAGCCCCACTTTGCATAAACAGATAGCAAACATGAGAAATCTTACAGGAAGTTTGCTGAGGCAAGACATTATTCCTTGCCAAGGAGCACCATTGATATTTTATAATTACAATACCAAGCTTGGTTGTGTCACATTGTGGGAGACATTTTGTCATCATCCTCGTCATTACTATTAACGTGTCTCTGCATGCAGGATAAAATATAAAGCTTTAGCTCTAACTGGTTTTGATCTGGCACCAGTTTTTGCAGGATACAAATGAATTTTGTATTCTTGTTCTGTCTGTTCTCAACACTCCCAAGCAACCAGGCAGTAACAGCAATGCTCTTGGCTCCCTTTTCACTTGAAGAAAGTGAAAAGAATTTCAGTGTTTTCTTCTGCCACCTCAATGTTGTGAAGACCTTCCCCTGAGTTTTGGGAGAAAAGGATTGTTATTCCAGTAATTGGGTAGTCTATGACAACTTGCTATAATTTCTTTATTAATAATGTTTCTTAATATGGAAAAATGACATCTTGGTGTGTTTGAATTCAGCTGCCCTGACAAAACTAATTGCTCCTCGAGATGCCATCCTGGGATGTGCTGGGAGTGTGAAAAAGAACAACTGCTGACTTCAGTAACTTATTTTCCCAGCAATTTAACATTTTTCACATAATTAGCTCTGGTGTTCTTCTTGGATTAACAGATCCACTAATAACATTGTGCTTTAAGAGCTGCAAAGTGGGAAGAACATAATGCAAAGCATATTCAAGGGGTGCCAGCTCATTATGCTGACAGGTTGGGTAAGTACAACACAGTTACCCTTTAACCCTCACAAATGCTTAAATACATTTCAAATACAGCCCTGATGGTCGATTGCAAGTTTACAGATTTGTAGTTTACTTCAGTAATAGGGTAACCTCCTGAAATTAGCTGAGTTGTGATTGCAGCCGGATTATTTCTAAAGAGAGATTATAATTTGTCTGTACCTTCACTTGATTAACTCAAAATCTAAGTAGAGGAAGGAGGGAACACCCCATAAATACACACAAAAATGGATATAAATAGAGGTGATATAGATATCAATAGATAAAGATGATAAAAATATTCATCAATAAATAGATATAGATTATATAGATCTATAGATTAAATAGATATACATGATATAGACATGGATAGATATAGATATGGAATGGTTTTTCTCAGTAATCCAAATAATGCTTTGAAAGCTGAGGGGCTGCCAGACAAGGGCACAGCTAAAATAACCAGAGCCAAGACCTGCACGTCAGGACAGTCAAGAGCACAATGAATTTCTGCTTGGAATGACAAAAATTCTCAAGATAAGGCTTTATAGCTGCCTTTTTTTTGGTTTTGGTTTTTTTTTTTTTTTTTGTTTGTTTGTTTTTAGTTTTTCTTGTGCAGCTTTCCAAATCCTCAGGAGTTACAGTGTGTTATGCAGGGAAATGCACACATGAATAACCCCTTCCAAAGCCCTTGCAGAGCAGGCTGGAGCTGCAAGGGGATATTAATGGGAAAAACTGATGCACAAAAGGGAATAAAACGGTTCTGAACCTCAGTGAGCAGCTTTTGAGGATGATGAGTATGAGGTGGTTTGATCAGTTAGGAGTTACAACAGTCAGAAAAGCAAGGAGAGTTAATAGAAAATCTAGAGCAGAATTGGAGATGCCAGAGGAGGGATCTGTGTTCAGAAGGATGTGTCAAGAACCAGATTTTGTTATAACACAGATGATTTAAAATTCGTGTCTGCAAGCCTTAACCAATTGCCATTGGTGGAAATCTGGATTTTGAAGTAGTACCAGCATGGCTAGCAAACCCCACAGCTTTAGAGGGATGTTTACACAGATTATAAAATGCTAATTTTATCAGTGAGATGGAAAATGTAATATAAAGCAGTATGAACCCAGTTATTTACCTCGAAGGAGATGGGCTGGAGCAGACCATAGACCTTATTACCCTTAATTATCAGCCCTTGGGGTGCCCTAAATTCTTAGTCTATTAAGTATAAAATGCTAATCTGCAGGGGCTGTGGACTCATCATGTGAAAAATTATTTGAAAATGCAAATGGGAATTAAAAGAGGAACATCCATCCACGTCTGATTAATTCCTCCCTGCTGCTGTGTGAGTGGGTCTGCCCTCCCTGGTGCCTCACAAACACCAGCAGCTTGCCCACTGCCAGGCTCTGAGAGCTGGGCTGCTCAGAGAGACAAATCTCCACCCTTTTCATCACAAGAAATACTCTGGCAGTGTCTTGGTGAACTGCCCCCCTGATTAGAGCAGTAGAGGACTTTTAAATCATCCAGCATTATGGAATGGTTGGGGTTGGAGGGGATCTGAAGGTTCCAGCCATGGGCAGGGAACCCTTCCAGCAGCCCAGGGTGCTCCAACCTGGCCTTGGACACTTCCAGGGATGGGAAGTCCCAGTTCTGAGCAGTTTCTCTGTTTATAGAGCAGCATTTGTTCTCTGTGCTGTTTAAAACAGCTCAGTCCTACCTGGCTGTGTTCCACAGCTCCCCAAAAAAAGCAGCTCCTTTGTGGCAATCATCTCCCAATCACACATGGTGCTTCCTCACTCTGTGCCGGTGCAGTTTGCTAGTTTAAGTAGTGTAAACTCAAAATTTGACATGAAAATTGTGACCGTGGTCACAAGGGTTTTCAGGATGAAGAAGAGATGAGAATGTTGACTTTATGATCAGAAGGCTTGACTTACTTTATTATGCTATATGTTACATTAAGACTATACTAAAAAGAAAGGAAAAGGTTTCTTCAGAAGCTAGCTAAGCTAAGAATAGACAAGAATGAATAACAAAGATCTGTGTCTCAGCCAGAGAGCAAGAGCCAGCTCTGCCATGAGTGGCCAGGAAATCTGAACATTTACGATCACAGGTCTGCCTGTGGCATTCCACAGCACAGATAACCATTGGTTACTTCTGGTTGCTGAAACTGCAGCTTCTCACAAGGAAAACTCCTAAGAAAGGATTTTTCATGAAAGATGTCTGCGACAGAAAATTAACTACAAACAGGAAGAAAAACCAAGGCGCTAGGGACTGTTCTCATCCTGAAGCAGAGACATGTTGAAAAATTGGAGTTCATTTTAATCACAGGGTTTCTATGAAATGAGTCCTGTTGAGTTGTGAATGCTTCCCACATGAGAAACTCTGAGACTGACTGCTGTCATGGGCTGTTAGCCCTTAGTTCATGGAAAGTGGCTCTGCTTATTGATGTAAATGGATTTCAAGCTTTCTAAATATGAAAATGTACAAGTGGACTATACATCTTCACTGGTGCTGACCTTGCTTTGATAAGGGCTTTTAAAAACTGTTTGATAAATGCTGGGCTTTATTTCATCTCTGTCGGCTTTTTTGCTAAAGTGTCTCCAATAGGCAAGGATTTCTGGATGATAAATTTCAGTGATTTGGTATTTCTCTGTTCAGGTGAGAAAGAAAGAGAAGTCCACAGTGAAATTAAGATGCATTTCTTACAGACCTCACAAGATATGAATTCCTTGGCAATTGGTTATCTGGCATAACTAATACAAAAAAAACCCAACAAAAAAGGAATTGTGAATAGGAGGAATAAATCTTCAGTGAAAATAGATTGTATTTTCAGGGGTTTACAGCTGTAGAATGTGTGTATTTCTTTTCCTGGGAATACAAGATAGGGAAATTGCACCTGTAAATATATGGAAATTTTTTTCCAACTGAAGAGAGTACAGCTCATACCAAATTAGGAAAGACAGGAAAATTGTGTCAAATAATACAATAGCTTAATAATGCTGTAATATAGGAGGTTTTCTGCAAATATTTACACATTCTGCTAACTTTAGGTGTCTTTTAGAATGTTCTGTGTTCCCAAACACATCCATCTATGAGGATACATATTTGAGTTTTAATGAGATCAGTGAAAAGATGACTGATATTCACCTTTTCTTTTTGTTTAGGTATTTCTTTCACTCAGAGGAAAGCACACAGGGATGTTTATTTAGGTCCATGCTACAAAAATCAGTGTACCTGTGCCATAGATCTCACTGTGAGTTTACTAAAATGGGAGAACTTGATTTTGTTTCTCCACCACTGGATTTATTACTCCAGTTTGGATATATAACTCATAATCCTTTGGTCTGTATTATTGGAATATTGCCCATCCTGTGAGTCAAATCTGTGTTTGCCACTGTTTTAAAAAACTCTCTAGGATTTGGGAAGAATGGATGGCATTTCAGCACAATCCCTTAAAAATAACAGCAGGGAGTATAAAACACTCATTTTCCATAAGCCGTGCTACAAATAAATATTCCAAATAAATATTAAATTTAATATTAATTAAATAAATTCAATGTGCAGGAGGTGGTTTTGGTTATGCACTGAAAACACTTGGATATCACAGGTTATTTTTCACTTCAGAAAAATCTTCATTTCTTACATTCATATTTTAGAGAGCTAACTTTTCATGCTACCATATGATATTCAAGATAGCTTTTTTTTTTCTTTAGTGTAATTGGTCTCTGTAAGAGTTGCAGCAATCTCATGTGAATTCTTGAATTATACAATACTTTGGTCCTCTGGGATTATTCTTTAGGTCTGTTCTTCAGGGCAATAGAAGTTGGCAGGAATTAATTAAGCCTGAACTATGTACAGGCCACATGCTGGCAGGATCTAACTGGTCATGCCAGATGAATTGCAATAATATTGTAATTTAGGACACTTGATAGGATGATAGCCTTGGAATTGTTAATAGAATAAAACTTTATATTAATATAATTTCTTAACTTTTCTGGTAGTTTCATTGACATCTACTTTATTCAGCCTTGTGTTTATTCTAAGTTGTCAGCACAGTATGTTCTAGAGAAAAAATTAACAAAAATACCTTTTTTTAAAGCAATTTAGGCAGAAACAAAGACGGCAAACATCAGAACAGCAGAACCACTCACTCTCAGGGCACTTCCAAGATGTTTTTCTTGCTGGCAGTTGCACCAGCCCATCCCTGCTGTTGGAGGTGAGGGAAACAGAGGGAACATCTGCAATGCTGTGCAGTTCAACAGAAATTACTGAAGTGTAGCTCTGCTGCAGTGCCAGCCAAAATCTCACTTTTGGAGCTCCACAGCCCCCTGTGCTGCTTCCTGAACCTGCTTAATTTCCCTTTTCCCCACTGGCATTGGCAGTTATGCATCCCTTATCTTGTGTGCATTTGTGGACAGATGTTCATAATTCACAAAGTTTGCTGGCTGTTAGCACAAATGATTTGCTCGTGGAAACATATTTTTAGATAAGCAGACACTGAATCATTATGGTTCTTAAAGGCAATTACTTAAATAAGTAATTAGACTAAGAGTCACAATACTTTCATTTCCCAATTAGAATCAAAGTGAGAGTGACTCAGACATTTCACTTTTATAGGAATGGTGACTATAAAGCAACCCAGAGCCTGTGTGTGATTGAAATAATTGATTTTTTTTGGTAAATATTTTGAATTAATGAGTGTTTATTATTATGTTAGAGCTTCTGTGGTAATTAATTATGTAAATAAAAACATCAACAACAGCCAGATTAGAAGTGAGCAGAACATGCAGAACATTTAGGCTGATTTATTGTTACATATTTTTGGATTCTGCTGCTTCTGCCTGGGTGGAAAGGTTGAGGGAAAAACCAAAATATTACTGGGACAGAAATTCTTGGATGTGATTGCCATGTTGTTGGAGGAGAGCTCGTTTGTTCTCAGCTGAAGTAGCTGTGAAAATGTCATTTCTCTTGGCTCTTGGCTTCTCCAGTTGCTCCCCCAGTGTAATCTGGTCACTGCTCTGAATTGTGGTTAATGCCAGCATTAAATGCATCCAACCAAGACAAGCTCTAGATGGGAAGAAGTACCAAAGTGATAAATTGATTTATTTCTGCTTCTGTTTCCAATCTGGCTCTCTGGTTTAAACATCCATTTTTGGTGTGGGGTTTTGGTGGGGGTTTCTGTTTTTGTTCTTGATGCTGATGTATTTTTAGGAAACTCTCAGATTTTTTTTAGGAAATCCCCAAAGTGCTTATATTTTGTTCATTTCTATTAGAGGCTATTTTAATTAATATTAAATTCTAATATTAATTTCTATTTTATATATGTAATTTATGATTTATATTTTGTTAATTTCTATTAGAGGTTGTATTTTTCCCAGAGAGCAGGGAAGGCTCATTCCATTATAACCACCAAGATGCTTTTTTCTGCCTGTTATCTCTTAAATGCTTCTGTTTAATGACCATGAGTAAAGTTTTACAAACCTCTGAGATGGAATAAATAGGATTTTTAGTCAAATATACTGGGATCATTTTTCCATCAAACTTGCTCAGGTTCATTGGGAAGGGAGCAGTGTGCTGCTCTGCTTTGGCCCTTCAGCATTTGTCCATGGTGGAATATTGCTGCTGTGCACTTTTTTCCCTGTAAAGAGGGAAATATTTCAGTCCTGAATGATTCTTTATATCGTTCTGGAGCTCTGGTGTTTGTCATGCTGCATATCCCAGACCATGCAGCAGAATCTCAGCAATAACCAATATCACACCTCTGTCCTCTGCTGTCTTTGTTTCACTTCTGAGTCCTTGGAGTCTAACTTGGAGAGCAGGTTCTGCAAAGCATCCCAAAATCATCTGAGGGCAAGATCCACCATTCCTTGCTGCTTTCCTGCAGAACTTTGGAGAAGCAGGTATTGGGCTAGGGAGAAAAAAGTGGATTGGGAAAATGGTCCTTTGGTGGAACTCCATCAGAGCTGGAAGCTGATGTCCCCAGCAGCAGGGCTTCAACCAGTAAATGTGGGCTTTAAAAGTGCTTTGGACTTTGAGAAGCAAGAATCCTTGAGATGCCTTTGCTTTTGGAAGCTGTAATAACCCTCCAAATGTGATTTGTACTTTAAAAGCTTATTTACAGAAGACAGACCACCGCTAATGACATTTGCATGGAAATTTCCCCGATGAATATTTATAAATATGAAATATGAATACGCACAGTGTAGTGCATGTCCTGGCACACACATTTCCAGCCACAGATGTATGGGTTTTGTTGAACTCAGCACAAGTGACAAATCTCCCAGGGAAACACCAAGCAGCCTGTTCCACATACAGATGTTCCTTTGGCATCTTATTAGAAAGCCTTGAAAACATACTGTTTTACTGGCAATAAAGCAGCAATAATGTCTTAATAGGATCTGAAAGAATAACTAAGTACCTCAAATGCCTGGAATAAAGGGATAATTGAAGTTGCTTTGGGTTTAAGCCTGGGTAATTTCTTGCTTTATAATAACTCAGGTGACTGTCTATCTAATGAAATGCAGTAAAGTAAGAGCACGTTATTGATTGAGAATTTAAATGTTTGCTTGTATCTGCGGTGTGTCTCTGTGATACTCATCATTGTAATGGAAGAAACAAATCATTTCAATTATAGCTCATTATGCTTAGCATAAGAAGTAACTCACTTGCTCAGAGACTTTTCTAAAACTTTGCAAAAATTTTGACGAGCGTGCTGCAAACTAATCTCACAAATAATTTGTACTCCCAGGTTTTTTGTTAAAGCGTGATCACTGATGTTGTCAGGCTTATTAATTCAAAATACTCTGAGCTCCACAGTCAGATTTGTTATTATGTTAAAAATAAGGTGATTTTATTGTTCCAAATATCATAACCTTTATGATTTGGCTTTCAGGCATTTCTCTGCAGATTCAGGCCCTTCAGTACTCCAAGGAAGGCAGGCAGCAGTTTCCACCCCATTTTAAGAACTGACAGATGGTATTTAAAGAAAAGCTGTGAATGTGATGGGAATGAGCAGCTTGATTCACAACGTCAAGAACCCATTTCAAGCCTTTAGATGTTTTGGGAATGTGAAGGAACAGGGGAAGCTCTGATCATCCAACTGAAGGTAGCATCACCTCCCCCAAAACTGTGGAGGGCTTCCTTTCCCAACCTAGATCACTCTGTGACTCTGAGGTTCTGCAGGGCAGGATGTGTGTGAGAAACTTTGGAAAAGAGGAATTAACGACCAGGGGTTTGCAGAAACAATGTTTTCCAGCTTTGAAGAGATTTTAACTTTTCTTTTGAACTTTCACAGAGTAAATACCAATCTGTGAGTGAGGCCATTTCATGTGTTGACCACTGCAAATCACCTGGAGTTCTTCACTGAGAAAGGATCTCCTGGAAAGGATTTCAATGTACTTTGAGTGTTATCTGTCTCCGTCAAGTTTAGGAACCAGTGGGTTCTTCAAGCCTAATTTTCAATGTCTGGAAGTTCAGCAAATAGATTTCTCCTTCCCTTCACTATTCCTCATGGGAATTAAAAAAAAAAAAAAAAAAAAAAAAAAAGAAAAAGGCCACAAGTAGATTTTGGGTTTTTCCCTGAAATTTAAATTTTAAGATGAGGGTGTGAAGCAGGACTGTGATCATCACTGGGGATTCTTTCAGGTCATTCTGCCTGGCCAAGGCTCTGGCAAAATCCAGACATTAAAGCAACTTTCTGAAGATAACACAAAGTTTAATCAAGCTGAGCTGTTATGAATGATTGAGGAAGAAGTGGAGAAGCTATAATAAAAACCCAATAGAAACAGAGTTCAGTGTTTTACTTGTGAAATGGTTCTTTGCTGGAAAACTATTTCCCATAATTGCTGTGATATTTTCTGCCATGGCAAGCCAGGAATCATTTGTCAAATGTCTGAAAAATAACAATATGAAGTCTCTTTGAAGATAAATTGTATGGATAAGGTAATTGAGAAACATTTCTTTCCTATCACTTTTTTGTCCCTCATTTGCATGAAGAAGTATTTCGTTTTAAAATCAGCATTTCTTGGCAGACTTTACTTATTTTCCATTCTTTGAATCCATTTTCTAAAAAGTGGTTTCCTTAAAGTTGATTTGTTTATAACTCTGCACTGATGAATTGCATCATTTTGGGTTATTCTCATAATATAACATTTTGAGTAGTTGGTAGAAAAAAGAATTGTTTTACTGAAGGCAACAGACAGCAGATAATGACACAGTTATTGTAGATGAGATTTACTGAGGGAGAAAAATCTTGTAAATAAGAATTGACATTTCAAGCGATAAACTCTAACATTAAATAGTACACAAATAAGGCAATAGTTAGGTGATCTTAACAGGTTGTTCCAGCTATAAAGTCATAATGAAGTTATATTTCAAGTCTCAAACTGAGCTGGAGATGGAAGACTTAAATGTTCCAATTTTCTCCAGCAGGACAAATTCTATTCTGCTTTTTCTCATTTCATGGAAGTTCTTTCACTCCTCTGGTTTTCAGCAGGTGCCAGAACTGTGTGGATTAGAGACAGAAAGGCTGAAAAATTCACCAAATCTGGGTTTGTCTCAGAATCACCCTGGAATGGGGAGTTAATCTGAGGGTAAATCTGGTTTTGCAGGCCAGCTCCTGAGGAGAATCTGCTGCTGCTTCTGTGCTCTCTGCTGTTAAACACAGAGAATATTTCTGTGAACAATGGAACATTCACCCCTTGTTCAAGAAGCTCTGCAGAACAGGTATGAAAATGTTCACAAATTTCTGATAATTCCCCAATGGGATCAGGCTTAGCTCCTCCCTCATTCTAAAATAAGCTGGGAGTTCTTCAGGTGGAAATGTTTGTTAAGGCAGGGAGGAGAGGATTTCATTTCTGTCATGAATGAACAACTAAAAAGTTTTCAAAGCAGTGAATGTTTTTGGTTTTTTGTTTTGTTTTTGTTTTAATATTAAAGGAGATGATCAATTTCATTAGAATTTCTCAGCATGAATACTTCTGGATGAGCATGGCTTCATTTGAATATCTGCACATTCATGGCATGGCCACTGTTTATCAAATTCACTGGGGCTGATCAGCTGCAGCCCTTCATGAAGGGACTTTATAGAGCTGTATCCACACGTGGTGATGGCCAAATTGCTCTCCATTAGGAAGGACAACAGGGGTTTATTAATGAGTATTAATTTTAATTAGTACATATTTGTTGAGAAGTAATTCAGCAATCCCCCTTAGAAATATGAGGTCTTGCCTATAATCTGTCTGCATGTGTACACACAACTGCATGGATGCAGAAGCTTTTATTAGGGGAATAAATTACTGGTTTAAATATTGGTTTTGAAAAATAATTTACTATTTACCCATTAGGGAGAGTTGTTGGTCTATCTTAACACACTCAAAATCTAATTTTCTTTTTAAAAAAATATTAATTATTCCTCCTAGCCAAAAAGGACTACATCATTAACCCCAAAGCAGTGGTAATAAACAAAAATAATTTAAAAGCTTTATTAAGTTCAATTAATTGGTTGTAGCAGACTAATTTTGTCATGCTTTGCTAGACAGTGTATTGTAAGTAATTTTGATGATCTCCAATTGAGTTGGGCAAACAAGCCTGCACACTAAAGCAAAAATTGAATTGTCTTGATAATTACAAAAACCATTGGCCTGTTTGGTATTTGTGATGAATGGGTTAATTAGCTACTTTTTATTACATCTAGACTTTCCATGCAGCCCAACAGTGGCAATTTATTTTGCTTTGTAAACTAGTACAGTCAAAATTCTATTGTTCTGATTTGTTCCAGATAAAAATCTTTAGAGCTACATGATTTAATATTAGATAAGTATGGAAGTGGATGGGGTTTCCATTATCTGCACTTGGTTTGGGGAATTTGTGGAATTTGTAAGGTTATAGTCATAGAAACTCTCATCTTCCTTTTTTTTTTTTTTTTTGGTGTTTGCTTTGGCTTGTTGTTGTTTGTGCAAATTGACAAAGTATTTTGAACAGTCTTGGTAAACAGCTCTTCCTCTGACTCATAAACAATTTGAAATATAGAAATGATTCATTCAAATTAGAGTTCATCAGAAGTCCAATAATTGATCACAATGTTTAAATGTCATTTTGTAGTTGCCAAAATATTATTTTGAGCTGTCGTGTTGCTCGATATTTGTTTGCCCGTGCTGGGGTCTGAGAAGCCAGGTGAGGTTAGGGCTGGTTCTGTATCTCCCTCTCAGCTGACCCCACTTTAGATCCCTCTCCTTGGAACAGGGCCTGTTAAATCTGGAAGGACTCATCCACTATAAATCACTGATTTCAGCAGTCAGGGTGGAAAGTTTAGGTTTGTACTTGCAGTTGACAGGAAAATAAAATCAATGTTCTATGGTTTGGGTTGGTTTTTTTTAGGAGAGTTGCATTTTAAGATAATTAAACAGTAATTCCTGACCCTCTCCCGCCTTCCCCACAAACATGGGTGTTCATGAAGTCTAACAGCATTTTCCAACGTGATAGTATTGCCAGAAACTCTGATTCTCTGAGAAATCTAATTACTTCTTTCTCCATTTCAACTTTGGAAGGATTATTGGAATACTTTTGAGTCCTAACTGCACAGAGCACTTTAATCCTCTTGTTTGGAGATTGTCATTCTCTGCCTTCTCCCTGCTTGCAGTCTCCCATTAGACACTGCAGGCACATCCTGGTAATCTCAAATTCCAGGGAAGTGCTATCTGGCAATCAATGTCTCCCTGCCCCTCTATTTACTTTTCCACTCCTTGCATATTTTAAAACTAAAAGAACCAGAATCACAATCTTCCCTCCAGCAAAGTACAAACTATGAGTTACAAAAACCTCTTCTAAAACTGGGACCTGTCCTTAGTGCTGAGCTTATGGATGCCATTTCTTCCCTTGATCCTTCCTCAGGACCTTTGTGATGGCTCCAGATGCTTTCTGCTAACTCCAAAGATTCCCCTGTTTGCTGTCAGGCAGAAAGGCTGCCCTGGAGACAGAATTAACTGAGTGAAATAAATTCTAATCTCTCAGCTGTCAGGGAGGGGAGGATAGGAGCATTTATCTCCAAGTGAAGGCCTGGATGCCAGCTCCCAAATTCCTGTGTCACACTGCAGGGACAGGGATTGGAGTTGGCTGCTCTTGGCTCCCAGACACCCCAGAGAAAGGCAAGGTTGGAGTTTGCAAGCTCAAACCCAGCTTTAACCCTGCCTGCTCAGGCCACAGGAGTGCAGCCACAGAATCAGAGGCTGGTTTGGGCTGGGCAGACCTGTCATGGTCACCAGTCCCATGGGCAGAGACACCTCCTGCTAGCCCAGCTTGCTCAGAGCCTGCCCAGCCTGGCCTGGGACACTGCCAGGGATCAGGGGCAGCCCCAGCTGCTCTGGGGATCAGTGTTTGTGTTTTGCTCTGCTCCTGTCAGTGTAGCTGTTATCAGCAGTAGAACGTGAGCCTCAGTGCATGTTTCAGTGTTTTATGTTGTGCCTGGGTGTCTGTGGTGCTTGTTCTCACTGCTGATGTGTGCCAGAAAGCCAGGGGCTTGTACAAGGGGCTGAAATGACCCTGTGCCACAGGGGCAGGTGGTTTATGCACCCCAGGGCAGGTGGTTTATGCACCCCAAGGCAGATGGTCTGTACCCCTTAAAGCAGGTGGTTTATGCACCCTAAAATGCGGTTTGGAATGTGTCACAGGATTTCTCCTGGAGAAGGCAGGCTGCTGCAATGAAACCTTCATCCAAAATCATGAAGGGGAGGAAAGTTCTCTGCCAGGTGACAACATGAGAAGGTCCCAGGGATGGCAGTGCCTTGGCCTTGGGTTCCTGTGATGTGCTGGTGTCCTGCAGGATGGCAGCAGTTACCATTTGGTTCTCATTGTCCATTTAAATGAGGGATGTTAATCATGCTGTAAGGGCTTTTCTACTTCAGTTGCTCCAAGGACACCTATCTGACTATCAAAATCTGGTTTAACCTTTCATTAAGAGAGGAAAAAGTGCTTTAGAGGAGGCAAGCATCTGGCCTAGGATTTCTTACAATTATCAACTGGTCAATACATAGGATAACTGTTTTATTTCCTTCCATATCTCCGTTTTCTTTTAAAGCTACTTAAACTCATCTCTCCATTCTCGTTTCTTCCCTAGGATTTTTGTATGATCACAGAGCTTTGAAGCTGTCTCTGTGATTGTAATTTTTTTTCCAGTAGGCTGTAGGGCACAGTAGACTGGTGTGATAATAATGGCCCTAATTGAGATAAAGTTTAATGGTTTTTCTCACATGCTTCATCATTAGGCCAGTGGCACATTTTATTGTCATCTTTTCTCTGTGGTTGTTGTGTTAGCTGGTCCTAATTATAATTAAATGTTTCAAGGCTAGGTAGAATAACACCTCGTTTATGCATGAGTCCTTTTTTGTTGTTGTTGTTTGTGTTATATTTTTAGTTGGGTTTTTTTCCCCTCCTCTTCTTTTTCCTCACCATTATAAAAGGTTGAAATCCATTCTGCTGACCATCATCTGGAACAAAATATTTCTATTTATCAACTGTTTTTTCTCATTCAGTTCATGGCTAAGCAGTTTGTACATAGCTCATCAAGTCTAATCATATTTGACCAATATTTAAGAGCTATTTAGGCAATCAAAGAATGAAATATATCTCATGGACAATTCTAGCCTCTAAAACCCCTTATTGCAAGGAAGGAAAACTTCTTTCATTTCTGAAATGGTCAATCATTTCTGTAGTGGTCCTTAAGAAACAGAATTAAAAAAAAATCCTGATTTATCCCCAGGTTCCTCATTGTGATTATCTGTGTGGTAGTAGCACTCTGCAGGTTTCGAGAGGATAATATCTCCTAAAGGGTACATTTACTTTTAAACCAGCAGCTGAATGAATCTTGTGCAGTCAGTCTTGTTTTTCTTGCAATTATGTTGTCTGTGCAGTAGAATGGCTGAATACAAAATGTGTGGTGGCTGCTTCACAGGAACAGAATTAGTTTTCTGGTGAATATTGTAATATTAAAAAGGTGCCTTGAGAGAGCAGCTCCTGAATTCATGAGAAGTGAAGGGGTTGTTAGGATGCATATTTAAATTATTACTGAGTGGATTCATTAGGCTTCAGTTCCAAACTGGGCATTCCTTGTGGACAGCAGTGCAGTTCTGTTCTTTAAAGCAGATTCCTAAAGGGATTAAAAATTAAACTTGTCCTTGGCCCTGTAGAAAACACAAAGTCTGTGGACAGACTACACACCAACGCTTGATGAACAAAATTAGTGAAGGCTTACCTGTGCTGATGTGAGGCATAATGATTACACCCCTTAGTAGTCCTGAATAAAGAAATAAATAGCATTAGCATCTGAAGCACCTTGCAGGAGCTGCACTCTGTCAGCTCTGTCTTGGAGCTGCTGCAGCAGCCGCGCTCTGGAGGGCATCCCAAAGAGCTAAGGGATGAATGTGGGCAGAGAGTGACACTGTAACTCAAGGCCACCAAGAATTTCTGTGTATTTCCTTTAGGTTACAATTTTAAGACAAGAAATGATGACAGAAATTCTTCAGTCAAATTCTGAGCGGCCGCGTGGCCTTACCCCTGTGTGTGCTAAAAGCACATTTCCCTCAGAGTACAAAGGCCTTCCTTCACAGCAGAGCAGCTCTCTCAGCTTCTATCCAACACAAGCACTGTGAGTTTATGCTCTACATTTGTATTTTCCATCCCTTAGTCGGGTTCCTTTGCTGGCAGCCCTGGTGCCAGAGGCAATAATGATTCTGGGTGCAGGTTTATGCTCGGGTGCACGACTGCACGCAAGGCAGTAACCAGGAACACCTTTGCAGCTCTCCAGAGCAGTTCCAAGTTCACAGATCCTTTCCCTTCCTCCTGTTTGTGTGTCAACAGTCTAAACAGCCTTGGCAAAAAGCGTGAGCAAACGTGCCAAGGCAGCTCCCCTCCTTGGAGCTGTGTCCTGGCCTCCAGATGGATTCCTGGGAATTAATTCAGGGAAAACAGGGAGTGAAAGCAGGCTGGGAGGGAGGATCTCCTGAAACAGGAGGTGCCACTTCTCACAGGTACTCCGAGCTCAGATCTACGCCCTAAGCAAGGCTTCACTTGCACACTTTTATTTTAAAAAGCAGCAGGTATTTTTGGGCAACGCTGCCAGGAGACAACAGCTAGCTGTAAGTGTGTTCAGGGCAAAATAAATAGGACTGAACTTCTCTGGAATGAAACTTTCATCTTAGATGCAGACATCCAGAATGTGAGCGTGTCATTTTTTCACTTGGGATTTTCCACAAATGTAGCTTTGATTTTAATTCACTATCTTGCATGTCAAGTTTGTTTGCAGCTGCTGTGTTCTTAAATCTGAATATGGGCTTTCAATACTTGGAAAATGAAGTTGTGAGCTCGGCTTTAAGCTTGGTTTCAAAGCAGAGGACATAGCCATGGCACAGGGGTAAGAACATGATAATTTTTAAGGCCCTTCCAGCCCCAACCTTTGTAGGACTTCAGGCTGAGTCTGTGATATTCAGTTTATCACGGTTCATCTCTTGCAGTGCCATCTGGTGTCAATTAAAGAAAGTTAACCTGGTTTTCTACATATTGTAGCTGAAAACTAAACCCACAAGAATGAAAAAAATTAAACTGGTGCTCAGTATAAGAGAAGTGTAAACTTTGCTTATCTCACCTGTCTTTTAAAAAGGAACACTCACATTTAAAAAAAAAAAAAAATCAAGGTAACTTATCTCTTGTTATCAACCTTTTGAATATTTGTGGTTAGTCCTGTCTTTGTTCCACATTAGGATAAAATTTGGAAATATTTGCTTTGTGGAAGGCAGAAGGCATTCTGGATGTCTTTGGTAACTTGGCCTGCAAATAAATTCATGACACTACAGGAACTGCCCTCAGCTTCTACCTTCCACAAAATAAAATTTTCTACCTGGAAGGCAGATAAAATTTATCTCTTTACTTTACAATATCAATCAAAAGCTAAGGTTTTATATATTTTATATGTATATATATATATTTATATGTATATATAATATGCATAGATGTTTATATATATAAAGATATATGTGTGTGTATATATATATATATGTATATATATATATATATAATAAATATAAAAGGTCTCTAAGTCTTTATTACATGACATGAGGACCTAGTTGAATTTTAAAACTACCTTGTAACCATTATGGATTATTTTGTGCTTTCCTTTGGCAGTAAATTTCTCATAAAGAAAATCATACCTGCAACAGAAACCTCATTATTCCTGAATATTTTTCTTGGACTTAGATTAAATATAAAGACCTTGTGAAGCATTATCTGGGCAGATAAATTATTAGCTGACATTGGCTAAAGCAGACTAAATCCCTTCATGGCAGTTCTCCAGGTGAAGTTCAACTGGGCACAATTTCTGGAAACTTCCACTCTTTGGCAATGCGGCAATATTGATAAATGGGATTTTTTTTTCTTTGTGTTTTGGGTGCTGAGTTGGTGCTAAAATTCATTCCAAGTTGGATATGCCATACATTTCTGGACTTCGGCACTAATATAATTTTAGATTTCTGCCTGGAGAGCTTCTCCCTAATTTTTTGTGGTCTCAGAGAAATTTGTTCTTTCGAGGTTAATAAAAACTAACCCAAAATATATATAGAGTTTTTTGCTGACGAAGGAGGTCTTGGTTTTGCTGTGTTCTGAATCTAACAGATGGTATTTTAGAGGACAAAAGGACTTGCTGCCAGTGCAAAAACTTGATCTCAGTATAACTCTCACTTGAGGTTACTGTAAAAACTTACTAAGCAGATTATTCCTATTGAACCGATTGACCCAATCCTTTGTATCTTCAATTTATCCTCAAAATATCCATCAGGCTGTGCCTCAGAAAATGCCCAATCCTGGAACTTGGGAGACATCTTGACTCCTAAATCCTTTAATATTTGAGATTGGGGTAATTTGATTAACTCAGAGTGGTCTTTTTTTTCTCCTTAGCCAGGAATTAAAGAAACAGCACCAAAGTGTGGGGCCATTCTCAGGGATTCAACATCAATGGTTTCATTTGGCTTCTCTGGCTCGGTGTAGAGTTTATCCATCCAAGTCAAACCCAGATGTTTGGGTTCTAGTCTGAAATGGGGTCAGATTCCTGCTTTTTTTTCTGGTTTGGTGTTTTGGGGTTTTTCTGGTTGTGTTTGTTTGTTTGGGGTTTTTGTGGGTTTTTATGGTTTTTGTTTGTTTTCTTGCTTTGTTGTGTTGGCTTTTTTTTTTTCTGTCTCTTTCTCTCCCCTTTTGAGAAAATGTCTTTAATCTTTACAAGATTTGGCAATTTTGGCAATGTTAACTTTCAGCACCTATCTCACCTTTTGTTGAAATCTAAGGTTGCAAGAAGAGGAAGAAAAAACTCACAACAGACCAAATGATGCACCTCAAATCACATCCATTTTTGCACTTCATGGGATGTAGACAAGCATTTCCTTTTAGTGTTCATGTGTGTCAACAAATTGCTCCTTATCAACATCTCCTTGCCAAGAGATGGCAGCAAAGGATTGCAAAGGAAATTCGGGTTTATTTTGTTTGAACAAATAATTATCTACCAAGGAGCAATCAAATATCACTGAAGGCATGTTTTCTTCATCTCAGCACTATAAGATAAATTTTTAAAGATGCTTTTTAGTGATCAGACAACACAAGAAAAATAAAACTTGTGATTATTTTCCAAGGTTGTTTTTAAGCTCATCTATCTGATAATGCTTATGCTTCAGACTGAAATTCCTCCTAATATAATGCATTAAGGAACACTGACATTCTGTCAGCAGTCTGCACCAAGAATCACAGACTCACATTCCTTGTTTTCCTCACTAAAATCTGTATTTTAGAAAAGCTTCTGACACGCGACACTTCTCATGGAATTTCCCAACACAAAGGCCCAGATTGAGAAATGCTTCAGGAGCTTGGCTTCCTCCAGGAAACTCCACAGGAGTAACTGTCAGGAAACAAGCAAAAGATGCTTTTAGTGAAATCAGAGAACCCCAGGGTGGTTTGGGTTGGATGGAGTCTGGTATTTTCTGTGTGCCCAGGACGAAGGAGGAATTGAGAATTTAACTCTGTTTTTAGAAGGCTAATTGATTATTTTATGATGTTATATTAAAGGATGCTATACTAAAACTATACAAAAAATATAGAGAATATTTAAATAATATATAAAGAACTATACTAAAGAATAGAGAAAGAATACAGACAGAAGGTTACAAAGAATGACAATGAAAACTCGTGACTGCTTCCAGAGTCTTGACACAGCTAGACTGTGATTGGTCATCAAGTAAAAATAATTCACATGAAACCAATCAACCAACGTCCTGTTGGGTAAACAATCTCCAGACCACATTCCAAAGCAGCAAAACACAGGGGAAGCAATCAGATAATTGTTGTTTTCATTCTACTCTGAAGCTTCCCAAGTTCCCAGGAGAAGAAATCCTGGCAAAGGAATTTTTCAGAAAATATGACAGTGGCACTGGAGCTGCTCTAAAATGAGCCTTTGTTCTCAGTGACTGAGTTTGGATTTGGGTTTTTGTGCAACGAGGGATTTACTGCAGAGCTGGGATATCTCTGAGGCTCCCACAGCCCCTAGAAGGTTTTGCTGAACTTTGCTTTTACAACATAGGGTGGATTCTGGTGCTGGTTCCAGATGGGTTTTCAGTGTTTGCCAAGTTCAGCGTTTCCAATCTGTCTTGGATTGGTGGAAAAACTAATTAAAGGTGTTGTTTTTCATTCTCTGGACACAGTGTTTCTTCTTCCTTTTTTCCCCACTTGTAATCAATCTGTACCTGGTGCCTCCGTGCCTTTTCACTCACCCTGGCCTTTTCCTGCTGCCTCTTTGCTGCTCCCCTGCTTCTGCTGTGTCTGTGTCAGAGCTGCAGGGCTGGAAGGAGGCCCTGGCAGTACCAGAGTAATGGTGCAATTACATCTTTGGTTTTCTCCCACATCCTTACAGCTGCCCAGAGCTGCAGATCTCTCAAGGAGCCAGCACATCTTGGAGGCATTTGCTGCTTTGCCCAGCTACACCAGAGCTGGATCTGCTGAGGTACCAGTTGGAACGTGCTCCCTGCAGGTGAGATTTGGGCTCGTGTTTAAATCATCCAGGGGCACGCATTCACATATTCTACCTCCCTGGAGAATGCCCGAGCAAAAATTTAAAGGTTCTCCAGCACTGATAAAAGCAATGTCATATATTGATTGCTGAGGTGAAAATCAGGGTGGAAAACCAATGAGAATGTGTTTAAATATTCAGAATATATGTTTGTATGGCAGAATTCAGTTCTGCTCCATTCCTGGGTCTGTATTTTCTGTATTTTATCTGGTAGTTTCTTGACTAACCCAAGGGCTGTGATGGAAGTACCAAAGTGTAAGGCTGAGGCATTAACAGAGCTGGGTGTTGGATAACAGAACACAGACAGAAATGCAGGTGTGGGGTAACTCAGTTCATGTCTGCTTTATCAAAAACCTATCAAAGATTTGCTTTACAGCTAATGGAATGTTAATTTACATGTCTTCCATGTGCAGGTTGTTCTCTGCTCATCTCAGTAGGCATAAGAGGAATATCATATATTGATTGTTGAGGTGAAAATCAGGGTGGAAAATAAATGAGAATGTGTTTAAATATTCAGAATATATGTTTGTATGCCAGAATTCAGTTCTTCTCCATTCCTGGGTCCTTTTCTGTGTTTTATCTGGTAGTTTCTTGACTAACCCAAGGGCTGTGATGGAAGTACCAAGTGTAAGGCTGAGGCATTAACAGAGCTGGGTGTTGGATAACACAACACAGAAATACAGGTGTGGGTAACTCAGTTCATGTCTGCTTTATCAAAAACCTATCAAAGATTTGCTTTACAGCTAATGGAATGTTAATTTACATGTCTTCCATGTGCAGGTTGTTCTCTGCTCAGCTCAGTATGGACCTGAAAGGGTCATATTTTAATAATTTTCCTTAGTATGTGTTTTCCATTCCAGTCATTACAGGCCCTGGGTAATTGGTTCTAATCTGAATGTTAACATTGACATTTTTATTGTGCTTGACAGGGAATGAGGGCTAATGACTAAAACATTGATAAATTCAATAAATTGATATAAGTCATATTTAATTTGCTTCTTTGCTATGTACTGGAGTGAATTATTCATGTTGCTCAGGATCTGTACCCTCTTACAGAGAGTTTGGTTATGCCATAAATGTTCATTAGAGAGAAGCTTCATTCCTTTCTCATATAATGGAGTTTCTACGTAAGTGTGCAAACTTGTGAGAAAGAGATGCCATAAATCTACCAGGAAAAAGTTCTGGTTGTGTTGTACTGACAGATTTGCTGTTCCATGAGCTCATTACCTGTACAGCTGCCAGCAGGGCTGGCTTTGATGCAGGGCTCCAAGAGCAAGAAATCTCAATGTACATAAAAGGCCTGATCTGCCATCCACAATGGTACTGGCTCATCTTGGAAACAAACTTCACTTTGGATCATTTTTGCCTGAAAATGTTATGTTGAGTAGCTGTGTAAACTTAAACCAGTCCTAATGGAACACTGTTTTCTTGGAGATAGGAGCAGTAATGTAGGTAATGCTCTCAAATGCTTTAAACAGTTATTATTTTCAGAAGTTTCAGTGGAAAGAATAAAAGTTGCAGAAAAATATAGAGCAAAATAGAGTGTTGGGAGTAGTAACAAAGGGAAGGGAGAGAAACAACTCTGTGTGCTGGGTGGGGGTAAGATGCATTTGAATTTCAAACATCCCCAGTGGCTTTACTCAGCAGAAATGATCTGCAGCTCTTTTGTGTGAGTAATATCTCAGCAAGCCTTGGAACAAATCCTCACACCCTACTGACTTTTAATGCTTAGCAGAAAATGAGTTGCTGAATAAAAGATGCGACAACTTAAAAGGGTCTTTTCATTGGGAGTCAAAATAAATGCTGCAGAGAGCTGGTGCCTCTGCTGTCAGGAGCAGGTGAATTATTCTCCACTCTCATCCCATCTCACACAACTGCTTACAGCTCTGCTAACACACACCTGGGGATCTCTGCTCATGTGAAACTTAATCCATTTACGTGCAGGACAGTTAAGAGACTGGGCTGCTGCTCATTAAGGGATGTAAAAGGAAGCCCAGGATGAGGAACGTCTTCAAACAGTGCCCAGGAGAGGAAAGGGGTAGGCAGGGGATTGGAATGTGAGTATTAAAAGAGTTTTAGCTGTCATTATTTTTTATTAAGCATTGAGAAGTCTGAGGAGACTTTCTAACAGAAAAGATTTAATTCTTTGTATGGTTTAGGGGCCAAGAGAGAGGATTTGTTTTAAAACACTGCTGTGAAAATGAGTTGCATCGTGTTTTTAAAGGGATAAAACAGATACAAAAGGGGGGCTCTGAAAGTTAATATCAAGTCATTAATTCATGTCCTGTCCCTTCCTTCCAACAATCATTGACTGAAAGGCTCTGATATTTTTATGAGGGTAAACCTAGATTAGGGTTGAGTTCTCCTCAAGTAGCAGGGTGTGCAGAGCTCACCTCACGGAGAAAATGCTGCCTAGGTCTCCAGGAAGTTCCTTGGAAAAAATGAGTTTGATAAATCAGCAACCCCATGAAAATAGATAATAAACATTTATGACAAGTTAAAAGAGTTTCTGTCGCAGCTTGGCAGCCTTTTGCCACTGAATTATTGCATGAAAACAATGTGTTCTTTTATTCCTGTAGTAACCTGCAAACATTCCTCTTAAGTATGCTTTATTTATTATGTCAGGGCTTTTTTTTTGCCTAATCCTCAGTGCCCCTGGAGAAGTCTCCTGTGAAGGAAGCATGATCTGTAAAGCACTGGCATTTCTAATACTTCAAATTACCTTACACCTATTGTATGTTGCCTTAATGCAACAGCTCCCTGTGCCAGGAATGGTAAATCTGGATATTAAAGACAGCTTTTCATTCTTGGAATTCAGGCCAGGTCAATTTGATTACAGCTAGAACTGATAGCTCTTTTCTGCATAATGAAAAACAAATCCAAACCCAAAACCACCTCCAACAGGTGAGACGTGGAAGTTTTATTCAAATTAAGTTTAGAAATTAAATTTATATCACTAAAAAAAAACTTAGGATATTTTTTCTTCTCCAAATATGTTATTCCTACACAACAGAACTTATCTTCTTGTAAATATTCTTGCAATAATTGTCTGCAAGTAGCAGAGTTTGGTGCCAGATAGCAACAATAGCAGAAGCTTTCTAGGAAGCAATTAGCTCAGTAGAGATTTTTTCTTTTTCATTTTTCTTCCTGAAAAGACTCTTTCATTTTTAAATGAGAATTTACATGTCTGCTATTGTAGTTGGTAGCAATTGTGAAATAATTCTGAGATATGTTTTAACTGACCTGTTTACAGGAAAAATGAGTGTGAACCTATTGAAAAGCCAGAGAAGTACAAAGTGGAGAGCTATAATATGGTTGCCATAGACACAATTTCATATTCTCTTCCCTGTTTACTGCATTGATAACTCCTTTATTGAAATCCAGGAAAAAAAAAAAACCAAAAAAAACCAAAACTATGGATGTTCTGAAAAGGCTGCATTCCTTTCTGTTGTAATGAGATTATGTTCAGAGCTCCTTTAACCACTAATTACCATAAGGAAATTGGCCAACGAGCTCCAGTGGAATGTTTGAGCATGCAAGAATATATTCAAGATCAATATGTAATTATCATATGCACAGAGAGATTTCATAGTCAAATTTAGTAAAAACAGATGGACTTGCTCCATATGGCTAATAGAGATTTAAAGTTAGCAAGAAATGCGTGAATTCTGTAGATACAAGACTGAGATTCCTTCTTCTCCATTACCAAAAGACAGGATGTTAATTCATCTTTCTTCTTTTGCACATAATACCTAAAATGTCAGTAAGAGTTGATGCATATGTGCCTGTGGCAGGGAGAAATCTCGAGCTTTTCTCCCAGTTTTGCATGTTTGTTCTTGTAAAATTCTCCATCCAGTCACCGAAAGTTATAATCTGCTCTTCTGCTGTTTTGATGTCACCACAATACCCCACTAAATCCTTGAAAATTCTGTTTGTTAGGAATAGATGTGAGCTAGATTTTTAAAATGTC